>NW_017307433.1:400919-421896 GCF_000935625.1 Nanorana parkeri | reverse complement strand
TATATATATATATATATATATATATATGCTTGTGTTTTTTTACTTTTGTGTGCACACCCTAATGAAATAGGCTGCACATGCCTATGAGCCGGGCAGGGATTTTTTCTCTACATTTAGCCCTGCTTCGAGCAAGCAGGGCTAAATATAGAGCAGGGGTACTCTTTTGTACAAGTGATTTCAGTGGCTATGCAGCTGCTGAAATCACTTGTATGCAGCCTGCTCAAACCCTCTGCCGGCTGCCTCCCTCTATGCCATGTTTTTCGGGGTCCCCGCCTTTCTGGGGGACCCCAGCCCACATCAAATACCTTCAGGAGGGAGAGCAGGAAGTCTGTGATCACTGTACTTGCAGGGCTCCTGTGTCAGCTGTCACAAACAGAGCTGTACAGAAGATAGAGCACATGTGCTCTATCTTCTGTACTGGAGGACAGGCTCATAAAGAGAACCTGTCACCTCCGAATGCTATCACACAGCGGCTTGTTATCCCCTGTGTGATATGAATAAAGTTCAGTGAAAAAAGTAGAAAATAATAAAATGAAAATGAAAAAAAACTGATAAAAAGTTAAAAAATAATAAAACGAAAATGTGACTGCATTGAGGAAGACCCAGAAGAATTGAAGTGGTGATTGGGTAGTTGGAGTTGCAGGAACTTGAAGATGCCTAAAAAAGTAGGTAAGTCACCAAGGTAGCAGAAAACAGCAACCTTCCTATCTTTCTGGGCGACAAGTTGAAAAGGGTAGCCCCAGCTATACTTGATGCCTTGTGCTCAAAAAACTTCCAGAAGAGGTTTGAGAGCTTGTCTAGGAGAAGGAGAGAGTTTACCTCGAGAGTTCAGGCGAAGCCATGCAGAGCGAAGCAAAGCTATCTGGCACGGAGCTTTGCGTGCAGTGTGTGAGCTGAGTGCAGTCAGATGATTGACAGCACCTTCAGCCAATCGGCTCGTCCGTAACAACCTGCCAGCTGTCGCATCACGACGCGCTGGTTTATACGCGCGAGCCGATTGGCTGAAGTTGAAATTGTTCATCTCGGCACGCTCAGCTCCGCGAGCACTCGCAAGCTGAGGTGCCGAGCAGAAAATTACATGACACACTGCTCGCAAAGGCAGCGCGCCCCCGCTCTGCGCTGCTTCACGTGCAGTGTGTCACGGCCTTAAGGAAATCCACTCTCTAGCTGCTGCCATAATGGCCTCCTTTTCTGTAAAAAAAAAAGTGTATGCGGCACAATATGGTGTACTGTCTGCCCCGGCCCCAATACACAGTTCCGATGTCAGAAGTCTAAAAAACCTTTGCCATTTCTTTTTACCCAGGTATTTAGACTCTATTCACATATGGCGTTTAAGTTTCCTGCATGGTTTCCTGTGCAGAAGAACACACGCGACGAAAAGGCTTACATTTTTAATTCACACCTATTATATAGCCGCGAAAGTGCAGAATCCGCCGTATTATCGCATTTGCACTATTTTGGGGGCCGTACAATTCCTACCGGGCAGTCCCTGCAATAGCCTGAACAATGCACATTAAAGTGCATTGTTTTTTCTGTTTAAAGCGGCTCCGCATGTATTTGTACAGCTGAATACGGTGTGAACAGTCGCTCTAGTGTGATTGGAGCCTAAATTTACTTACTATTCCATTTGTAGCATCCTAGCTTGAATCAAACTCAGAATTGTGACCTCAAGCAGCAAGGTAATGCCTATTCTTTATGCTTTATAGTGCATCCTTGAATGTGTTACAGTGTATTCAGTGCGTTACGAAGTCCTGAGTCCAGTATGTTACGAAGTCCTGAGTCCAGTGTGTTACTAAGTCCTGAGTCCAGTGTGTTACTAGGTTACGAGTCCAGTGCGTTACTAGGTTCCGAGTCCAGTGCGTTACTAGGTTCCGAGTCCAGTGCGTTACTAGGTTCCGAGTCCAATGCGTAACTAGGTTTCCAAGTCCAGTGCGTTACTAGGTTCCGAGTCCAGTGTGTTACTAGGTTCCGAGTCCAGTGCGTTACTAGGTTCTGAGTCCAGTGCGTTACTAGGTTCTGAGTCCAGTGCGTTACTAGGTTCTGAGTCCAGTGCGTTACTAGGTTTCGAGTCCAGTGCATTGCTAAGTTGAGTCCAGTGCGTTACTAAGTTTCGAGTCCAGTGCGTTACTAAGCCCTGAGTCCAGTGCGTTACTAAGGCCGGAGTCCAGTGCGTTACTAACTTCTGATTCCAGTGCGTTACTAAGTTTCGAGTCTAAGTTCCGAGTCCAGTGTGTCAATAAGTTCCGAGACCAGTGCGTTACTAAGCCCTGAGCCCAGTGTGTTACTAAGGCCGGAGTCCAGTGCGTTACTAACTTCTGATGCCAGTGCGTTACTAAGTCCCGAGTCCAGTGCATTACTAAGTCCCGAGTCCAGTGCGTTACTAAGTCCCGAGTCCAGTGCGTTACTAAGTCCCGAGTCCAGTGCGTTACTAAGTCCCGAGTCCAGTGCGTTACTAAGTCCCGAGTCCAGGGCGTTACTAAGCCCGGTGTCCAGCGTGTTACTAAGCCCTGAGTCCAATTCATATACTGTTATGTATTGCTGGGATTTGTAGTCCCTCTACAGTTGGTGTCATTCTGCATTAGATTGAAAGCTCCACTGGTACAGAGACTGATGTGACTGGCACAGTGTTCTCTGTACAGCACTGTGGTATATGTCAGTAATGAGGCAATAAGAGCGCAAATCTGAAAGTGTAAATAGTGTATGGATGGCCCGTCTATATAAGATTAAAAATGGAAAAATTTAACAGAAAGTGGGGAACTTACTTGTGGTATCGAGAGTCCGGGCGCAGTAACGGTTCTGGCGATGCAAGAAGTGTTGTGTAATGGTATTCGGTATGCGGTCTCCAGGTGGAAGAGTAAGGGCAAAGCAGGACTGGCACCCCCATCCTCAGCCACTTTCACTCCATCACTTTCAGAATAACACCCAGCCAAGATCATAGACAGCCTCCTCACCAGCCCTCCGGCACACACAGCGCCCAGTTTAAATCTGTTCTTTACTTCAGTCTTTGACCCCCGGTTTTTCATAAACACACTTGATGACACTATTCCCAGCCGCCATGATAAAATCCTAGGACCAGTCCTGCTTTGCCCTTACTCTTCCACCTGGAGACCACCGCATACCGAATACCATTACACAACACTTCTTGCATCGCCGGAACCGTTACTGTGCCTGGACTCTCGATACCACAAGTAAGTTCCCCACTTTCTGTTTAATTTTTCCATTTTGAATCTTATATAGACGGGCTGTCCCTACACTATTTACACTTTCGGATTTGCGCTCTTATTGCCTCATTATTATGTTCACAGGTTTCTCCTCCTGTTCTTTGAGCAGCAATCCCCACTTACCACATTCACGCATGCCCCACATCACTAAGAGAGCGCTGTGCTTTTTTCTTCTTGTGGTATATGTCAGAGCTATATAAATGTATAGTAATAATAATAAGTGTGTGACTGCGGGGAGACATTAGAGTGTAAGCTCCTCTGTACAGTGTAGCATATGTGGATGGGTGGTTGGGGGACTGGTTTTCGGGGGCTTGACTCTACTCACAGGTTCTGTGTCTTATTGTGGAGCGTTTCGATTCCCCGTGGGAATATTCCGCTTCTCCATTTTCCTCAGGTGTTTGAAACCCATTTCGAAGTTTTTCAATCACGTTTTCGGTTAGGGCACGATCACACCACGTTGTGTGTCACACCATGCTTCTTCACATGCACCATGCCTTACCCGAATTCATGCTAGCATTTAGCGTTTACCAGGACGTTGTCTGTTCTGTGGCGCCAAATAGGAGGGAGAAGTTGCATTTATATCTTTACAGGCCGGTTGAATTGGGGCATGGGTATGGTGGGCTCGCCTTTTACGACGATTACCACAGGTCCTTTTCGCCAAAGGTGGCTGCTACTCTGGCCCAGTTCCAAATGGTCACCAGTTGGTTCTGTGTTGATATGAAGCTGTTCTGCCGCCACTTTGCGGGTTTGAAGTTTCCCGTTTGTGCTGTCAGTCTTCATCTCATACCACTGCATGGTGCCCCAGTGCTGAGTCATCTGCTGCCCCGGGTACCTCTAGATCCGCCATGGGCCTCCTTCTACCCCCAAGCAGGAGGTGCAGTTGGTAAGTTGGGTAGGTCCATCCATTTCCTTGGAAAGGCCCAAATTTGTAATAATTTTAATTGCGGCAGGCTGACTGGGCATGACTATGCCGCATCAACACGGGGTTCCTGGCCTACTGTTTAAGACAGCACCCGTCTCCGGCCTCTGTGGAGTTCCTAGTCCATGGCTGCACGATGGGGTTCCACACTGGGTTTGTTAGTGTTCCTACCTCCTCAGTTGAATGCAGGAATTTGCACTCTTCTTCCCTAGACCCCGGATCAGATTGATAGTCTGTTGGCACAGGAGTTAGAAAAGGGCTTCATTATCAGTCCATTTGTTTCCTCCTCTTTTCATATTTGGAGAGTTAATCCTCTCGGTCTGGTGCAAGGCAAATTCTCCAATAAACTTTGTTTGATTTATGACTTGTCTGCTCCTCATTCTTCTGGTGTTCCCAGTCTGAATTCGCTGATCCCGTATTAGGAATTTTCTCTTAAATATTCATCTGTGGATCAGGCTATTGAGGCCATAATTCAGGCGGATAGGGGTTCCTGGTTGTCCAAAGCTGATATTTTGGATGCCTTCAAGCTTAATAGCTGAATAGCTGGGTCCGGGCTTTCCAGCTTGGGAGCTGCCACCTGTACATTGAGTTTCTCAAAAATTGCCAACAGTGACAGCAGATCAACTGGGGGCCGAGCAGGACTCTCCACCAAAAGAAAGTCATCCAGATAATGAATAACCATCTGGCAACTCACAAGATTAGTGAGAATCCAGTGCAGGGCTTGTGCAAATTGGTCAAACAGCCATGGGCTGCTCTTGGACCCAAATGTAAGTTTAGTTGCAAAATAATACCTCTGTCTCCACTAGATGCCATGCCACTGCCAAAGCGAAAGCCTGACTGGGAGAAGCTTGAAGGCATCCAAAATATCAGCTTTGGACAACCAGGAACCCCTATCCGCCTGAATTATGGCCTCAATAGCCTGATCCACAGATGAATATTTAAGAGAAAATTCCTAATACGGGATCAGCGAATTCAGACTGGGAACACCAGAAGAATGAGGAGCAGACAAGTCATAAATCAAACAAAGTTTATTGGAGAATTTGCCTTGCACCAGACCGAGAGGATTAACTCTCCAAATCCATCTGGACTCCATTTGCCTGCCTCAGGATAAGTTAGATAGGATCAGGCTGGCTTCAGTCTGGCACGGTTCAGTCTGGCACGGCTTCTAGGAGAGAGCTGCAGTCATTACTAGGTATGCTTAATTTTGCCATGTGTATAATCCCTCAGGGTAGGTCATTTATATCTAGATTGCTTGTGCTGCTGCCTTCTGCACCTGATGCAGAGTCTCCGGTTTATGCACGCACAGATTTGTTAATGTGGGGTGAGTTCCTTGCTGTCACAGATACCGTGCACGGGTGTCCCCACACCGCATACAGGTGGACCAAATGGACCTACGGGAGAGCCAAATGTGTGACCACACCAGACAATGTTTATGAGCACACAGTTTATTCAACTCACCGAAAATAAGTAACCACAAGCAAGTAATAATAGCTAACTAAATGCAAATACAATCACATATAACAGGGCAAGTGAAACCTCGGGAGCAAGGCTACACAAGGGGAGCCACGGAGTACAAGGGGGCACTAGAATGCAGGAAACAGGTCAGGGTACAAGGGGGCACTAGAATGCAGGAAACAGGTCACAAGAAACAGGTCACAAGAATCAGGATACAGGAAATGGTGACAATACTGTGATAAAATTCCCACTGCAGGGAGGAATTAAATACCTTCCCAGGTAACACCAGGTGGGGATTAATTGCAGAGACACCTGCAGGTGAGCCGTGAAGCTGCAGGTCCTGGTTCCAGTGTCGCAGTGCCACCTGGAGGTGCTCAAGTCCAGACAGCCACTGACTGCCCAGAGACACCTGCAGGTGAGCACTGGAACTGCCTGCAGGATCTGCTGCAGCTCCATAGTGCCATCTGGAAGTGCCCTGATCCCTGACACTTGGTAAGTGGAACGGTATATCGATGTTTCCTTTTTCACAGACTTCTCCTCTGTTCGAGATTTACCCCATTGTGGCCACAGCATCAGTATGGGGGCCACTGTGGGCAGGTCAGACAGTAGTCTTCCTCACAGACAATCAAGCCACAGCAGTTATCATTAATAAAGGGAGGTCTAAGTCGTTAGTGATTTTGTCATTCCTGAGGAGGTTGGTTTGGTTATCCCTGCAGCATAGCTTTAATACGGTGTGTTCGTACATACCTGGGACTGTTAATACACCAGCTAATGCACTCGATTTAACTTTTTCTTCCAACAGCATCCCAGGGCAGACGGTTGTGCAACACCTGTACCTCCATTCTCCCAGTTGACGATGGACTGAATGCGCATTGGTCCTCTGCCTGCCATATTACTGATAATTTGTTATCAGATAACACTAGGAGGGCTTACGCTTTGGCCTGGCATAAGTGTATCGATTTTCAGAGGGCATACCCCAGGCAGGACTTAATAAGTATATCTTGTCTTCCGTGGCTTATTGCCACACTTTTGTTGCCTGAAGAAGGGACTGCCCGGTCCCGAAACGTCGCTTTATGTGACATTATGTTCAGTCAATAAAGGAGATTGACTGCTATCTACAAATGGAGTGCGAGTGACTTTATGGTATTTGCAATTATTGCCACACCAACCTCGGCCTGTCCCACAATACCATTGAGCTATACCTGGCTGGTATTCAACATTATATGGGCCTGCTAATCCAGACAGGCCATCCATCTTTTTTTTAGCCCACCCTGTCAAAGCCATTCTCAAGGGGATTCAAAAGTCTATGTCGAGGCCCAGCGTCACTCATCTTGCCATTTCTGTGGGCATTTTTCGAGGTCTTGATAGAGTGTTATACCAGTCTCCCTTTGGTACGCTTCCAAGCTTAGTGTTGAGAGCAGCCATCTACATGGTGTTTTACGGCTTCCTAAGACCTGGGGAGTTCACTGTCGCCTTGTCTCAAGGTCACATACTGGCCAAGAAACATCTGGCCCACCACCCCTCTGGAGCATTCTAAAACTCTGCAACCTGGTAAGAGCTTTGAAGTGAAGTACTTCATCACTCATTACGCTTGGTATCCGGTCGGGATTTTGGATCAGTTGGTAACTGCCCTTGGTAATTTCTCTCCCGATAGCCCCCTGTTGCCTTTTGCAGGCGGACCTCAGTGCATCCCAATTTTTGAAGCATGTTCGTATCCTAATAACTAATATGGGTCTCAACCCCATGCAATATTCGAGACATTCATTTAGAATTAGGGCAGCCTCTGCAGCATCTAGTAAGGGTATTCCAGTGCATATCATTAAACAGTTGGGCAGATGGAATTTGGGGTGCTATCAAGGCTGGATTAACATAGGGGCTAATGGAGCTGGAGCTCCTGGCCCCTACCTTAAAATAGGCCCAGCTGCCCTTAAGCATCGGCCGCACACATGAAGCAAGCAGGGTCCGGGGAGAGATCGGCCCGGAAGCACATACCGCCTGGGCGGCGGGAAACAAACACAGGCTGTTCCGGAAGCCTGTTAGACCTGCGCGGCTGTGCTCTTTCATCTTAGGGCGCATCTGAGACAGGAGGTGCAGGAGCCTGGCAGGATTACGCCAGTGCGGCTGCACCCTTCCAACTTTGGGCGCACGCTAGCACAGACTCTGGGAGGGTGGCCAATAAGAGAAGAGCTGGGAGATGACGTGATGTCATCTCCCTGTTGCTCCCAAAGCTGCTTACCGCCGTCAGCAGATAAGACAGGACAGTCTAAATGCCCATTCTTTTTATTAAGTAATAAAACTATCATGAGCTACTGAAAAAGATAAAAAAATAATAGGGCTGGTAATGATTACATTTTTTGTGTTCGATTAATCGAAATTTTTTTAATCGATTAATCGATTAATTTCGATTCATTATAAGCCATTATTATACAGCCAAGGGAACTGTATAACTGGAAGACAAAAAGAAAGAGAAGGGCGCCCACCCTAGTGCAGATGGTTCTTTATTGTTTAAAAATAGCAAAATAGAGTGGAAAGGTATTCACAATGGTAGATCGATTAGAAGCATAAATGAGGAGTAGTTCAAGGATACATCAGTTTACAAACTTCAATCAGCCTGTGTGCCAATTCCCCGGACTCCTCCCCCCTTCCCTTCGTTAGCCGTCAAGGACATCAACGTCACCGAACTCCTCCCCCCTTCCCTTCGTTAGCCGATACAGCCACTAGGGGAAGGGGGGAGGAGTCCGGTGACGTCGATGTCCGTGACATCACCGGATCGCCGAGGAACTCCCGTAAGCTGGCGGAAAGGTGAGTTCCGATCAAAATAATTTTGATCGATCAAAAAAATTAACGATTAATCGTTAATTTCCGCAGCCCTAAAAAATAATGATAGTACATGGTCCCAGGCTGCAGCAAATAAAACATAATTGTATCAAAACTTTTATTTGTTTATTAAAAAAGGCTTGCTAAAAATATTTATATATACATACAAATTTCCATTCATAATTGATGTGTAGTGATATAAATGCAAAGAGAGGGATATATTCTTACAATATTATATTATACATTTTATATTGCATAAAATGTATTTTTACTGATTTGCGCTTTTTTAGTAAACAAATAAAAGTTACGTTTTAATATGTTTTATTGCACCATCTTCTCCCTCCCTTCCCATGCGCTATCTTCTATCTCCCTCCCTCCGCATGCGTCATCCTCTCTCTCCCTCCCTCATGTACCATCTTCTGTCTTCCTCCCTCCGCATGTGCCATCTTCTCTCTTTTCCCCCCTCCCCATGCGCCTCCCTCTCCACACGCAATCTTCTTTCTCCCTCCCCATGCTCCATCTCCTCTCTGCCTCCCTCCCCACGCGCCATCTTCTTTCTTTTTCCCTCCCCATGCGCCATCTTCTTTTCTCCCTCTTCATGCACCATCTTCTTCTTTGTTTTTCCCTCCCCATGCGCCATCTTCTTTTCTCCATCCTCTTGCGACATCTTCTTTCTTTCTCCCTCCCCATGTGCCATCTTCTTTCTTTCTCCCTCCCCATGCGTCAGAAAGAGAAGATGTTGCATGGGGAGAGAGAAAAGAATATATATGCGTTAAGAATGTGCATGAGTGTGTATGGATTTATAGAAAAGTGTGTGTATATGAGTATGAATGAATATGTGTGCGCAGGCACGTGTGCACTAATGATAAGGGTACATTATCATTATTAGTGCATAATTAACATGAGTGCACATTATAATGCAGTGTGACGTGCACTCCTATGCTGGTACTAAAGATCCTTTGTTAGTATGGAATGTGCTATTTAATATGCATCTCTAGCTCGACATAACCCTGCAGTTATCAAATGAGTGTAGTATTAGTATAATAACACAAATTAAATATTTTAATTACCAACATAAATTGCTTTGCGTTTTCATTTCATGTATTCCATAAAGAGGCCCAAAAAAATCCTCAGCACCAGGCCCATGATGCTTTTAATCTGGCCCTGGGTGCTATACTAGATATGTGCCTGACCCCCAGGTGGAAATGGCCCAGCGTTTGGTACAGCATCATGTAATGCTTTTCTTTTTTTTTTCCACAAAATTTGATTGTTTTCAAAAAGACAATACAATAAAACAGAAAACATATTGAAATAACTCAAAAAGCTTAGTCAAAGTAATCACGGAGGTTATATATAACATGACAATTTATATGTGCTAATACCCATTGGGAGAAGTAAACAACATGGAGAATGAAGTAAAGAAGAGGGGGAATTAAATAGGTATAAACTGTTATAGGGCGGGTATGCATTTGTAATTCAATTCATTTTAATTCACAGGAGATTCCATCAAATCTGTAGATGGACCGGGTCAAAGTTCAAGGAATTATCATAGGTGGTCCAGGGCTCCCATATTTTCTCGAATTTAGTAAGGGAATTATCTAAAATAGATGTTAGTTGCTCATTAATCATCACACTAGTAATGCGTTTTTTAACCTCCATAAAACTAAGCGTAGGGGATTTCCAGGATCTTGCAATTGTTTGTTTAGTGGCCATGAATATGCTGGATACCAAGCATTGTTGATGTTTGCGTAAACCTATCATGGGTTTATGTAGAAGTGCTTCCTACGGATTTTTGACCAGGTCACACTTTAAAATTACATTAATTAGAGCATTAATTCAGGTCCATAAACGTTTAGCTTTAGGACAGTCCCACCAAATATGTTTCATGGTGCCTAAAGGTCCACACCTTCTAAAACATTGAGGGGATTGAGAGGGGAAGAATTTGTGGATGCGGGACATTGTGTAATACCAACAAAACATAAATACTTTATAGGAATTTTCTTGCGTTAGGATATTTCGAGAACAAGAGTTTATATTCCCCCAGATTGCCGACCAAACAGTTTCGGAAATAGAGGAGCCTAAATCATCCTCCCAATTGGTTTGGTAGAGCAGAGTGGATTGTGAAAGATGATCGGATAGGGAGGATTGGATTAAGGTTATCAGGCCGGGTGAGTGTGGATCACACCTACATCTATGTTCAAAAGGGGTAATAGAATAAGGTGGTAGTGGAATAATTCAGTTTGTGGTATTTGGAATGATTCTCTAAGCTGAGTGAAGGTACGAATCCCCTGACATAAACTCTCTTTATTTGCAGATGACATTCTGCTAACCTTGACCTCTCCACATTCTTCATTACCAAACTTAATCGCTTTATTAGACAAATTTGCGACTGTCTCCGGCTTGCAAATTAATCCATCTAAATCACAAGCAATGAATGTGTCTCTACAGGAAGCTACAAAATCACAATGACAACTACAATACTCGTTCCCGTGGTCTTCCTCCCTTCAATATTTAGGAATAAAACTCACCCCTTGTATTCTACTCTTTATCAAGCAAATTACCCGAGATTACTCCACCAACTTAAGATACTCCTGATTTCTTGGAAGGATTTTCGTGTGTCCTGGATAGGGCGCATCCATGCTATTAAAATGTAATTTCTTCCTAAGTTACTCTATGTATTTAGAGTCTTACCAATTTCGGTGCCTTCACATATACTTTGCATAATACAAAAGGATACTTCCAATTTTATTTGGAGAGGAACTAAACCGCGAATACACACTCGAGTTCTCTTCAGGCCCAGACTGCAAGGAGGTTTGGGAGTGCCTAATTTCCTGAATTATTATAGAGCAGCACAAATTGCCCCTCTTGTACTTCTATCATCCAAAACATATTTGCCCTTATGGGTTTCCATCGATATAGTGGATGCCTTCCCTACTCTAATTTCTAATTTGCTGTGGCTCCCAACCCTCCTACAGGCCCCCTTGCCTAGGTCTTGCCATGCGACACTCTTTAAAGATATGGGACTCAGTGAAATGTATGGGCCGTCTAATTTCTCCACATCTTCCTCTTCTGTCACTTACTCATTGTCCTCTCTTTTACCCTGGGATGGTTCACCCAAAAAGGTTTTCCTGGTGGACGACAGTTGGTTTGGAAAATGTATTCTCCATGCTCACGCCCTAGAGGATTCGTACCTTCATGTAATGCTTTTCAATAAATCCAGTGTTTCACCCTACAGTATTGTATTTGTCCCCTTATTTTGCATACTGACCATAGTGACCATGGCGCGCCCCAGGTCAAGTTAGGCAGGGTCGTTATCTCTGTTCTCAGGTACGTATCAGTGAGGCTCTGACTACAAGTGTTAGGCTAACTAGGTAGCCGTATGTGTGGGAGGAGCCCTACACATTTAAGCCCCCCCCGTTTCCCCTAATCACAAGTCGGCTAGTCTGTGACATCCCACCCGCCCTTAACCCTTCTAGTAACATTTACATTACTTATTTTGCATAGTGACCATGGCACACCCAGGTCAAGTTAGGCAGGGTCGTTATCTCTGTTCTCAGGTCAGTGGGGCTCTGACTATAAATGTATAAAAATAGTGTGTGACTGTGGTGGGACATTAGAGTGTAAGCTCCTTTGGTTTCTTCAGGTTTCACTTGAAGAAAAGGTGGCAACCCTAATCAGCTAGCCTCCCAGGGACATGGGGCTGCATATTCAGCCGCCTGAGGTCGCCCGGGGGGGCTTTTTTCATTATGGGTGTAGGTGGGGGCCTCACATTTGAGTGTCGCCTAAGGCCTCACAAAGTCTAAGCTCTGCTCAGATGTCATCTTTGTTGCAGCGGCCCGAGCAGGATTGGATGGAGGTGAGCAGAAAAAGGAGATGACTTTTGGGCTCTCGTGCCCGGTGTGGAGGCAGGAGGCTGCTTATTTTTCCCCATGGAGAGAGAAAAAGTCAGGAAGGCGTCCAAAGAAGGTAGCAGCAGGACCGGAGCTCAGTATATCAGCATCTCACTTCACCATCAGCTAGCCAAACTGAACAATTTCGGTATCACTTGCATCAGTTTGACCTGTGTAGAGTATAACTCGCACTGAGCATATGGCTTATTGGAAAATGTTTATAGAAGAGGAACCTGTTTGTTCACCCCCTGTATGGAACATGATCCAAGACAAGGATAAAAAATGCATCAGACCCCAATATTACATTGATCTAGACAAGCACAAGCAAATCTCTCAGTGGCCAAAGACAACAACTAAAAAAGAATAGTCATGTTATGCTAAATTTGTAATGATATACTAAATTGTGATATTGAACAGTTGAATTTTGGATAATTATACTTCCTCTGACACTTTCACTTTCTTCTTGCAGAGTGGGGGCATGTCAATCCCTCCCATGAAGATGGTAGGTTCACGACTGAAGACTGTCCAGCAGAGCAGTGGAGACAAGAGCAGCAAACATTCCAAACAAAGGATGGAGTACATGAGGATCCAGGGCCACCAGCAGGTAGTTTATCTGTAGAGAAGATGTGAACACAAGGTTAGCACACACTGACTCCCCTCTCATGTCTCATTATAATCCCACATCAGTCTGTGTGTTTAAAACCTTGTCATAACAACTGTTTTGAGAGAAGTGCAATGCCAGTGGTGTGATATACCATACAATAACTCAATTTTGCCTTCTCAGCTATTCTTTAACAACCCTGTGAGAAGTATAGTTAATATGTCTAACTCTAATGCCATTCATGTGGAAACATCCACTTCTGCCATTGCACAAGTGTTTGTATGTCATTCACAATTTGTTTGTAGGTAACAGGAAAAAGACCAAGAGGCCAGGGATCTCTTAATGATGGTTCTCAGATGTTGACAGTATCCCATCATTCTCTAGTAGACTTAATTCCTAAAATGTTGAAAATCCCTCTTAAGTTTGCAAGACTTCTGTTTTTGTATGCTCAGATTCTCCTAGCTAAATTAGTTTTAATATACAAGAAATTAAAAAGTGGGGATTAAAGAGGTTTTGCACTTTCATTTCACCGTGCCCTTAATGGTTGTACTGGTCCCCTGAACTCGCAAGCTGTAGGCTTTAGAGCCTGAAACAGCTCTATGCAATTTGTTAATACTGGCTTTGTAAAGCCATTGCTATATCTGTGCATCCAGCAGTTCTGGGTGCACACATGGTTAAAAAGTGCAAAAAATAAATTATTTGCATGACTCCACCCGTAGGCAGAGGCTCAGATCCTTGCTTTTTGGGGTTTTGTGTGAGGACTTGTAAATACCTTAATGCTGTAACTCCCAGTATATTAGAGGTGGGCTTTTCAGTTCTCTTTGCACCACCTCACTGCAACCTTAATGGTTGTATTGCTCTACACTTTCATCGAATAAGTGCATCCCCACTTGTACCTCAGATACAAATAAATGTATCCGAGGTTGCTACCACACTTGCATGCTAGGCTTTTTCTGATGCGATGCAACCTTGAAAGCACATTAAAAAGCAGGAATATAAGACTAGCTGTAAAAATGGGGTAAGAGCACAACCTTGGAATGGGCCAGAGATAGAAATTCTGAAGTGGGAGATAATGGGACCAGAATCCTCAAGAAACTAAGCCAAAACTAAAATATCAAATTAGGATGGTTGTAGCCTAATTGCTTAAAAGCTTCTTCGCTGTCATTCAGTGAGAGACACAGTGAGTTATAGTGCCATCTGCAAGATGCTAGGTGCACCTAAGAAATTAACTACAGGACTGCTCCATCTGGTGGCCTAACTACACATCTGCTAGAGAGAGTTTGTCTAGTGTCCAAGGAGTAAGTACTCATTTCACCCAACTCCTGGGTTTTGCTGACCTGACTGATTTGATTTCTATCAAGCAGCTGACAGGAAGACCAGCTGAATACCTAATAAGTCTCCCAAGCCAGCCAGCATATGTTTCTCCTTGATGGCTGGATAAGTCCTTCATCACCTCCTCCAGGCTCAGAGCACTGGAAATCCAGGTGGAGAAGGCTCTTTGCAAGGTTTGCTAGCTCCAAGCCCTTGGTTAGTTTTGCTGCAGTTAAACCAGCACTCAGTGGTTGGATGTCCCACCCCGCTCCTCCTTACAATTGCTGTTTTCCTAGGTGCTTATGGAAGCATCCTGGGATCTTCTCTTGCGCCCATGTATTAGGAGACAGGCCCAAAGGGGCCTACTAGGAACGTAACCAAAAAATGGCCTACTCCACCTGTTGTCAACCTGTTCCCAGGTTGAACAAGGTGACCATTGGCCAGTGAAGAAAACCCCCTCTTTTAAGAGCCAATATGAATGGAAGATGAAATAATTTGTGAAATCATTATATTCTATTGCTGTTTCTTTGATAGGACCTGTTCCATTAGGTCTGATCAAGCTAGCAGATCAGATGTGATGCAGTGCTGGACACTGACATGTGTCACGGATGTCAGTGTGTGCAACAGTACTGTGTAGGATTCTATGACTGAAATGCTAGTTAGTGGAAAAAAGGCTCCATAAAAGTTTTGGCAAATCTCCCCTACACTGGACCAAAGCATAGAGAATATTACTGATGGCAAGAGCAAAGGTACTTTCGTCCTATAATGCCAAGAAGGCCAGGTGTAAGTTGGGACCTTCCTTTACTGCCAACAGGTACTCTAGTTTTTCACAACAGAATTCAGATAAATGATCTAAGGCTTATAAGACTCTGGGTGTGCCAAGCACTCATGGCACAGCAAGACCTCCAAGCTTCTAACAAAGCCTTAACAGTGTAAAGGTCTGCCCCCACCTGTGACTGACAAGGTGGAGGCCTAATTTCTGTCTACCGCCATCTACTGCGTAAGTCCCCTCAAGAGATTTCTTTGCATCCAACCTTTCTTTGTTTGACAAAGGTTGCACCAAAGGTTACACCTCAGGAAAAATTGCCTTTACTGTCCCAATGGATGAGGTTATCTGTGCCAGCTCTGATTGTTTTCAGGGAATTTATAAATTCAGAATAGAATGCATCTAATCTGTGATTTAATCCCTCAATCAGGGAGCCATTTTGGTGTTAATAGATATTCAAGATGCATACATGCAAGAAAATTTCCAGTCTAGTATCTTCAGCGCAGTCGCTGGTTAACCCCCGCATTTGCTTGGGGGTTCTGAGCCTTATGATGTATATATACGTGCCTGCCAGTGATCGCTACACTGGAAGAGCAAACAGGAACAAGAAGTTGCTTTGTGTGTGGAGAGTGGGGAGCAGGGGTGTGCTGCTGCTGTTGTTGTGTGGGATCACAGCAGAAACTGTATCTAAGGACACTAAGGAGCCAGAAGCTCCTTGGCTAAGGATCCATGAGCAGTAGGAGAGGGGAGCTGTGAAAATGGACACCCAGTGCTGTGAGCAGGAGGACGGCAGGGTGCTCTAAGGATCTGTGAGTAGGAGAGTTGGGGGCACCGTGAGTACTGTGAGAGCTGAGGGGCTCTGTGAGAACTGTGGAATCTGGGAGCAGTGAGTGAGAATTGTAAGAGCTGGGGGAACTGAGTAAACAGTGCTAAACTGTGGCAGCTGTGCCCAGAGAGACTGTGAGAAATGCTGGGCATTGTGGGAACAGCTGGGATAGTGGGGATAGTGGGGATAGTGGGGAACTGCTGAGCACTGGGAGGATTGCTTGGCACAGAAAGCACTGTTGAGGCACAGTGAGAACAGTTGGACACTGTGAGAACTGGTTGGCACTGGGAGGATTGCTTGGCACAGTAAGGACTGTTGAGGCACAGTGAGGATAGATGGACACAGTGAGAACTGGTGAATGAGGTTAGGGCTATTGGGCACGGGGGAAACTGTTGGGCACGGTGAGAACTATTAAGCATGGTGAGAACTAGACATGTGCACCGACAAAATATTTGTTTAGTTCTGTTTTCATTCAGATTTTTCATTAATTTGTTTTTCGGGATTCGGTTCTGAAAGTCAATTAGTTTCTGGATTCGGATAAAATTTCGGACATATATCCATTGGACACTGCAAGGACTGCTGGGCACAGTGAGTACTGTGGGTCACTGTGCACATCCCAAGTAGTGATGGGCCGAACAGCCGCGTGTTCGGTTCGAATTCGAACTTTAGAACATGGGGAAAGTTCGTATTCGAACTCAATGCAAGTCTATGAAAATAAAATGTCCCCATTTTGAAACCTTATATGCAATTTATTGGCCATAAAAGGTGTATGGGGATCAGGGCACTGCCTTGGGGGACATGTATCAATTAAAAAAAACGATTAAAAAATACAGTTTTTAAAGGAGCAGTGATTTCAATATTGCTTAAAGGGTAACAATAAAAATTCCTTTAAATATCGTACCTGGTCTACCTGTAAAGTGGCGCATCTGTACAATGTATAGAACCTGCTGCAGCAAAAATGACATTTCTAAAAAAAAAAGTTACATTTATTTTTATTTTTTTTTAAAGCGTGCAGTTCCCCCTCCCAAACAATACCAGACCCTTTAGGTCTGGTAGGAATGTTAGGCGGGACCCTGTGTAAAAAAAAAAAAAAAAGTGTGTGGGGTTCCCCCTCAAAGTCATACCAGACCCTTAAGGTCTGGTAGGAATTTTAGGAGGGACCCCATGTAAAAAAAAATGTGTGGGGTTCCCGCTTAAAGTCATACCATGCCCTTAATGTTTATTAAAGCACTTACCTTAAATGAGGTTTCATAAAAGGTAAGAATGGCATGAATGGCATTTTGATAGATGTCGGTAACATATAAACATTTGGGTGGAGGTAGCAGTGACAGCTAGCTCCACCCAACTGTTTACAGTTGTAACAGGATGAGTCATGATTGCCCAGAGTCATCATGACTTTGCCCAATCATGGCTCTCACTTATATAGTTACATAGTAACATAGTATTTGGGGTTGAATAAAGACATACGTCCATCAAGTCCAACCCATATAGGTCCACGCATCATCTCATTCTTAGCGATACTGGTATCCCTGGATATTACGGTCCCTCAAGAAATTGTCCTACTCCCCTATTTTATCCAGGTCCTCCTGCAATGTTATATTGTCACGATCCGTTTCTAGTACCCTCCCTATTTTTGTATCGTCTGCAAACACAGATTTATTCCCTCCCCGATGTCATTAATGAATAGGTTGAACAGTATCGGACCCAGCACAGATCCTTGAGGCACACCGCTCATTACACTAGCCCAGTCCGAAAAGGTGCCATTTACAGATACTCTCTGGACACGTTCCCGTAGCCAGTTCTCTATCCACGTACACACCACCTCATCTATGCCCATAGCCCTCAGCTTGTGAAGTAAGCGCTTGTGTGGTACCGTATCAAATGCCTTTGAGAAATCCAGGTATACCACATCTACCGGCTTCCCTCCATCCATATCTCTGCTTACCCCCTCATAAAAAGTTAGCAAGTTAGTCAGGCAGGAACGGTCTTTCCTGAACCCATGCTGATTGTCATTAACTATGCCCTTATCCTTAACAAATTTTACCAAATAGTCCTTAATTATACCTTCTAACAGTTTACAAACTACCGATGTTAGACTGACCGGCCTATAGTTCCCTGGTTGGCATCTAGCCCCCTTTTTGAATATTGGAACTACCGTAGCCCTCCGCCAATCACATGGTACCCTACCAGTCACTAAGGATTCCATAAAAATTAGGAATAACTGTTAGGAATAATTGTTATAACCTGGCTTAATTTCTTAAGTACCTTGGGGTGAAGGTTATCTGGTCCAACTGCTTTATTTGCATTGAGCATTTTAAGTCTATGTTCTATTCCGCTTTCCGTCAACCATTGTGGTATATTATCGGTTGAACTATGTGTTTTATCACGTACGTTGAACCCGTTTCCCTCCTGAGTGTATACTGAAGAGAAAAAATTGTTCAGCGCCTCGGCCCTCTCCTTGTCACTTGTGAGTAACTTCCCGTTTTCGTCCTTTATTGGGCCTATCTGCTCCTTTCTTATCTTTTTACTGTTAATATATTGGTAGAATTTTTTAGGGTTTTTTTTACTATATGCGGCGATATGCTTTCCGCATTCTATTTTAGCTTCCCGTATTACTAGTTTGCATTTTTTGGTTACATTCCTTGTATTTAAGGAACGCCAATGGTCGGACTTTACGTTGTGAAATGAGTTATCCCATTTTATTTCCCCCACTAGTTTGCGCAACTTATCGAAGTTTGCCCTTCTGAAATTAAGGGTTCTGGTCCGTCCCGCGCTCTTTCCTTTCCTTTATTTAAATATTGAAAGTAATCACATTGTGATCACTACTACCCAGTGTCTCCCCAATTACAATATCCTCAATTAATTCCCCATTATTAGTGTTCTCTTTGCCCTGATTGGGCAAAGTCTTGCATCTGACCTATAGCCAATCAGGGCTCACAAGGCACAGTGCCTTCAGCGGGGTGCGCGGCGGGGGAACAGCCCGCCGAACACCCTGACAGTTCGTGTGTTCGCCGAACACACAATCTGTCGATGTTAAATCAAACTTGCATTCGGCTCGAACATGGTGCCCAACCCTAATCACAAGGTACAACTACTGACATCTGTAGCTGAGGCCCCCCCAAAAAATATTTAAACTACATTTAAATAGGTTGTGGGAAACATGTCTTCCATGAGTGGTAATGCAAGCCAGCGCATGAGTGGTAATGCAATCCCAGTAATGCATTACAGAGCAATGCAGAATACCACCAGCTATAGAGGACTACAAATCCCAGCAATACATTTTAAAGCTCTGCAGAATAATACCATCAGCTATAGAGGACTACAAATCCAAGCAATACATACACCCAGCAATATGAATGCGAGTTCGACTTAACATCGACAGTATCAATGCATAAAGAGTAAAAAGGGGAGAAAGGAACAGATAGGCCCAATAAAGAACAAACATGAGAGGTTAGTCACAAACGACAGGGAGAGGACCGAGGCGCTAAATACTTTTTTTTCGTTGGTATTCACCAAGGGAAAAGACGGGTTTAATGTACATGATAAAACACAAAATTTTACAAGAAATACACCCGAGTGGTTGACTGAAACTGGGATACAACATAGGCTTAAACTACTAAATGCAAATAAAGCATTAGGACCTGATAATCTACATCCCAAGGTACTCAAGGAACTCAACAAGGAGATAACGAGACCATTGTTCCTCATTTTTAAGGAATCCGTAATGGCTGGTAGAGTGCCAAGCGACTGGCGAAGGGCTAATGTGGTACCTATATTCAAAAAAGGGTCAAAACCGGGGAACTATAGACCAGTTAGTCTGACATGCATAGTATGTAAACTGTTAGAGGGAATTATTAAGGACTACTTCGTGGAATTCGTCCAGGCTCATGGCATAATAACTGATAACCAGCATGGATTTAGAAAGGATCGTTCTTGCCAGACCAACCTGCTAACTTTTTACGAAGAGGTGAGTAGAGATCTGGATGGAGGGAGGACGGTGGACGTAGTATATCTGGACTTTTCCAAGGCATTTGATACGGTGCCACATAAACGCTTGTTATACAAGCTAAGGGCTATGGGCAGAGGCGTAACTAGAAACCTCAGGACCCTGGTGCAAGAAACCATTAAAGTATATATTTTTTTAATTTTCAGGGCTAGTTCACACCAGCTCCAGTGTGTTCCGGCCGATTTAGTGCTGGAACACACTGGATTGCATCCAGGCCAGCTCACTGCGTTCAGGGGTGGGAGGGGGCGTGGCGGTGCATTAAAGTTGATGGCACCGCGGTGCGATCGCCTGCACCTGAACGCATGGCAAATCAATGCCTGCGTTCTGTTGCGGTCAGAAAAAATAGTGCATGCAAATAGAGTACCCTGACTGGCCACACTACAGCGTCTTCCCCATCCCTCTTTCTGAACTGTGGTCCGCATTGTCAAAATGGCGGGCCCTCTTCTTGCTCCCTGGGCTCCCCCCAACTGGTAACGGCCAGGGGGCGGGGCTGAGTGAAGAGGGTCCCTCCTCTCCCAGTCCCAGCTGAAGAATGTGCTGCCCGGCGGTGCCTGCTGTGTCGGTAACGGCCCCGCCACTCAGACAAGTGAAAGACAGAGCCTCTCTATCCCTGCACCGCCGTATATGCAGAGCAGCAGGGGATAGAGCGGCGCTATCTGGAGGGGGGCCAGCATGAGGAAGCTTTGGGGGTCATTATAGACCGGAGATTGAAGAGCAGCTCGCAGTGCCAGACTGCTGTAAACAAAGCAAGCAGAGTCCTGTCTTGCATTAAGAAGGGAATGTATTGCAGGGACAAGTCTATAATGTTGCCACTTTACAGATCACTGGTTCGGCCACATCTGGAGTATGCGGTCCAGTTTTGGTCACCAATACTATGAAAATATGTCCTTGAGCTGGAAAAAGTCCAGTGGAGGGCAACCAAACTCATTAAGGGGTTCGAAGACCTGAACTATGAAACAAGGTTGTAGGAGATTAAGGGGAGGCATGATTTTCTTGTATAAACTGTTCAACGGCGACAGCAACATTATTAACAAGCTGTTTACGGTAAGCTCCGTAACAAAGACCAGAGAGCACCACCACAAATTGGTAGAAAAAAATTTCTACACACGGGGTGCAAGGGGTTATTCACAGTTAGAGCGATTAGGGTCTGGAACTCTCTGCCGCA
>NW_017307433.1:336058-399910 GCF_000935625.1 Nanorana parkeri | reverse complement strand
CCCCGAGCCACACTCGGGATTACACTGTAGCGTCAGTAACCTTGTCCCTACGAGCCCCGCTGTGTTCTCCAGCAGATGCCGGCATCCATCTTCTGGATTCCTTCCCTGCGAGTGCCGGTGTCGCAGCGGGGCGGAACCGGTGGGAAATTCAAAAGTAAAAAATTGGGGGAAAAAGGGACAAAAAAAGAGAAAATATACTGACGTAATCAGACCGCCAGGGAGGTTAAACCTTAAATTCACACACAAAAAAAAAAGAATCAACTGGCAACACTGGAGAGCATTAACAGCATGGAGAGGAGTCTGGACCTCACCCATCAGGTGGTGGCAGAGGCCAGCATAGAAAAGGGTGGGGATATGGATGTGCAGGAGCCAGGGGTAAGTAGTTTGATTATTGTTCAAAGGTGAGGTAAATGGAAAATTGCTAGAGGCGCTAGTCCTAAGTTGATTCATCCCAATAAATACTGTATGCTTGTTTGTGTGGTATTGGGGATATCAGGGTTAACATTGCTGGAGCAGAACACCTTCTCTGGCTGCCAGAGGAGTAACTGCTCCAGTAAGGATGGGAGCACAAATATTAGTAAGTAGAAAGACACTGTGATAGGGGACTAAGTTATTAGAAGCACAGATAAGGTAATCTTTTACCAGGATTGTAATCACCTCGGACTCAACATAATGCGGATATGGTTGACAGATTTTTGGGTGAGGCTGGGAAAGACCCAGCTGTTATGGGTACACCTTGGTACTAATCACAAAGTTAGGACAATGGATAGTCCTAAAACATTATTTCAAGGACTGGGCAAGGTGCTAAACTAAAGAAAAGGACCTTCAAGGTAGTATTTTCTGAAATACTCCCTGTACTATGAGCCACAGCAGAGAGGCAGAGGGAGCTAAGAGATCTAAACAAGTGGGAGCTGGTGTAAGAAATTATGGTTTTAGGTTCATGGTGAACTGGGCTAACCTTTCGGTCAGCTAAAGGCTCTACAGTAAAGATGGATCAGGATCTAAATGGGGAGGGAGCAGCTCTGCTATGTGAGAAAAACATTAGAAAGTTGGAGGAACTGTTAAACTAGGATTGGGGAAGGGGAATCAGAAACAAATATAAAATATAGAGAGCATGGAACAAAACATGCACTGATTATAGAAGAAGGATCAAAAGATGAAAGGGGGTTCAAACCATTCAGTAGGGAAGTTACATTATCTATATTTGGAAGTCTTGCAAAAATAATGGGACGCTGTGTAAAATCTACATGCAACAATTTGCAAATCTCATAAACCCATATTTTATTCACACTAGAAAACATTCAAATGTTTAAACTGAAAATGTACAATTTAAGGGGAAAAAAGGTAATTTTGAAATTGATGGCAGCAACAGGTCTCAAAAAAGTTAGGACAAGGCCATGTTTACTACGGTGTAGCATCCAGTCTTCTTCTTAACAACACTCTCTAAATGTCTTGGAACTAAGGAGACCAGTTTTGGGAGAGGTATGTCGGCCCATTCTTGTCTGATATAGGATTCTAACTGCTCAACAGTCCTGGGACTTTTTTGTCGTATTTTTGTGCCAAATGTTTTCAATTGCTGAAAGGTCTGTACTACAAGCAGGCCTGTTAAGCACCCAGACTCTTTGTAGTAGCATAAAGCTATGCTGTTGTCATAGATGCAGTATACGATTTAGCATTGTCCTGCTGAAATATAAAAGGCCTTTCCTTAAAAATATGTCGTCTGGATGGGAACCAGACCATTGTTATAGCCAGACCATTGTTCTTAATTTTCAAGGACACCTTAAAGGCTGGAAGGGTACCAACTGATTGCCATTGCCAAAATGTTGCCATAAAACAAATGTACCAATATTCAAAAAAGGGTTGAGATGCATACCAAGAAACTACAGACCAGTTAGCCTAAAATCAATAGTATGCAAATTATTTGAGGGAATGGTAAGGTATTATATTCAGGAATTTGGAAGCAAAAAAGGGGTTGTAAGCAGCAACCAGCATGGATTTATGAAAGATTATTCTTGACAGACCAACCTATTTATGTTCTATGAGGAAGTGAGTAGCAATCCACATGGAAGAAGGCCAGTGGACATAGCCTATCTGGATTTTGCTAGAACATTCAATACAGTACCACGGAAATGCTTAATTTACAAACTACGGTCTTTTGGGCATTGAGGGAATGGTGTTTACATGGTGTGACATAAGGAAAGGGGAAATTATCGAAGGGCGATATATTTCCTCTCGATTTATTTCATATGTGCAAGACTAGCTGTATCCAGACCAGGTTTTCGGGTAGACTTTGGGTAATCCAATTCGGATTTTTTTTCTCTCACCTATAAATGGCACCTTTTCAAACTGGGCTAGTGTAATGAGCGATGTGCCTCAGGGTTCTGTGCTGGGTTCCATGCTGTTCACCCTATTTATTAACGACATTGGGGAGGTTGTGAATAGCCATGTTTCAGTGTTTGCAGACGATACAGAAATAGGGAGGGTAATAGAAACGGACCTAGACAATATAACATTACAGGAGGCCCTGGATAAAATAGGGGAGTGGGCAATTATATGGCAGATGAGGTTTATTGTCAAGTAATGCACTTTGGAATTAAAAATAAGCAAATGGGTTATACAATCATGGGTATGCCACTAGGGAAGTCAGAAATAGAAAAAGATTTGGGGGTCATTATAGACCACAAACTGAATGGTAGCTTGCAGTGCCAGGCTGCAGTAAGCAAAGCAAGTAGGGTCCTGTCCTGTATTAAGAAGGGGATGTATTGCAGAGACAAGTCTATAATTGTGCCACTTTATAGATTGTTGGTTCGGCCTCATCTGGAGTACGCGGTCCAGTTTTGGTCACCAGTACTCAGAAAAGATGTCCTTGAGCTGGAGAATCGTACGATTTTCGGCTGGTTTTTAGCATAATCGTAAGATCAATGCCGCACCAGCCGGTGTGCGCACGCGCACACTGCCCGTTCAGCATTGCGGTCATCGGAAACACGCCCCTCAGGGGGGTGGTCTTGCGATGATCGCAAGTACGATCTGCCTGTCCAAGATGGGCAGATCGTACGTTTTTTAAATTACTTTACAACCATCGCAAGACTAAGGTCTTGCGATGGTTGTAAAGTGTATGGCCACCTTTAAAGAGGAAACCTGTATGTTTAGTTAGAGCCTGGAAGGCAAGGATTTATTTTCTGTTTTATTTTGTTTTACTATTGCAACCTTTTAAATAAAACTGACTGCAAGTCAGTAATCTGTTTACATGAAAAGTAAAGAAATAGAAATCTTTTGAACGAGAAAAGAACTTTGCTGCCTGGTCTACCTTTTTCCCAGGGAAAGTGATCCCCATTTGAGCTATGCATACAGTATAACAAAGTATTGAGATGACCTTTTGATATTGACCAAATACTTATTTTCCACCATAATTTGCAAATAAATTTGTTCCAAATCAGCCAATGTGATTTGTCTGGATTTGTTTTCTCATTTTGTCTCTCATAGTTGAGGTCTACCTATGATGCCAATTACAGGCCTCTCTCATCTTTTTAAGTGGGAGAACTTGCACAATTGGTGGCTGACTAAATACTTTTTTGCCCAACTGTATGGTGGATTTGGCGGGCAAATCCCTGTGCAAGTTGCAGGATGGATGATGTGATAAGAGCTTTGCTTCAAGCAGCCCAGCAGCACACCACTACAGCCCAACAAGAGACAAATCACCAGTTTGCAGAGGATCAGCAGCAGATGGCAGAGGTACAGTATCAGTTGTTGGAGGCACAGCAAGCAGATCGAGATGCCCAGCAAGCAGATCGAAAGGTACTCAAGGAGGTGGCTCAGAGCATCAGAGCAATACCAGTGGAACAAAAGGTGAAGCATGCCAGCTATTACCTGCAGAAGATGACGGCTGCAGATGTGGAAGCCTACCTCACTACTTTTGAGAGGATTGCTGTACGAGAAGGTTGGCAGACATGCAAGTGGGCGGGGCTGGTTGCACCTTTTCTGACAGGTTAACCCCAAAAAGCCTACGACTTGGAACCTGAGGCTGCTCAGGATTATGACAAACGTAAGGCCAAAATCCTGGCAAGACTGGGTATCCCTCTTGCTGTTCGGGCTCAACGTGTGTGTCACGTACCTGGTAAGAGACCGGAAGGCGAGGAGGCTTCTCTTGCGGCTCGTGTCTCTCTACCCCTGGAAGTAGGGACAGGGAGCAGGCAGCCAGCGAGGAGCACGAGTGCCGGTCAGGATGAGTCCAGAAGTCCTCTGAGCGGATGGTATCCAGGCAGAGACGGGAGACTGAAGCGTGGTCAGGGGAGCCAAAAGTCGGAGCCAGCCGGGCAGCAGGGTACACAATCGAAAGGCAAAAGCAGAGTCCAGAAACAGGCCGAGGTCAGGGGCAGGCGGCAATCCAAAATAGCAAGGTCCAAAAACAAGCTGGGTCACAGGAGGCAAAGCAGGAGCAGGCACAGGAACAACTAGCTGAGAAAGACCATCAGCAAAGGAGCAAGGGCAGACTCGCTCTATATAGTGAGCTAGATCCAATTAGCTGCATCACTTCCTATGCGACGGCCGTTGCACGTGTTTCCGCGCACTTCTGGTTTTCGGGCACTTCCGGTATGGGCCACTTCCTGTTTGGGCCACTTCCTGTTTGGGCGCGCATGCACAGCCGCCATCTTGCCCTTACAGTGCCCCCCCCTAATGGGTAACCTCCGGATGCCCATCTGGGCAAGCTTGCTAGGGTGAGCACGAAAAAAATCTCTGGATGAGCCCAGGAGCATGGATGTTAGACTCGGGTTCCCAGGAGTTCTCCTCCAAGCCATAACCCTTCCACTTCACCAGGAACTGAAGACCCCTACCCTTCTTCCGGCAGTCCACAAGGGCTTCCACCTCATATTCCTCGACCCCATCGATGACAGACGGAGGAGGCGGGCCAGGGTCCCGGCCAGGAAACACATCAGGGATATGTCGTCTGAGTAAGGATACATGGAAGACCGGATGGATTTGATAGGAGGAGGGCAGGAGCAATTCATAAGCCACAGGGTTAATCTTACGTTTGACTGAAAAAGGGCCAATAAACTTAGGAGCCAATTTCTTCGACGGGCAGGGCAGCTTTAGGTTGAGAGTCAGGATGAGTCCAGAAGTCCTCTGAGCGGATGGTATCCAGGCAGAGACGGGAGACTGAAGCGAGGTCAGGGGAGCCAAAAGTCGGAGCCAGCCGGGCAGCAGGGTACACAATCAAAAGGCAAAAGCAGAGTCCAGAAACAGGCCGAGGTCAGGGGCAGGCGGCAATCCAAAATAGCAAGGTCCAAAAACAAGCTGGGTCACAGGAGGCAAAGCAGGAGCAGGCACAGGAACAACTAGCTGAGAAAGACCATCAGCAAAGGAGCAAGGGCAGACTCGCTCTATATAGTGAGCTAGATCCAATTAGCTGCATCACTTCCTATGCGACGGCCGTTGCACGTGTTTCCGCGCACTTCTGGTTTTCGGGCACTTCCGGTATGGGCCACTTCCTGTTTGGGCCACTTCCTGTTTGGGCGCGCATGCACAGCCGCCATCTTGCCCTTACAGTGCCCCCCCCTAATGGGTAACCTCCGGATGCCCATCTGGGCAAGCTTGCTAGGGTGAGCACGAAAAAAATCTCTGGATGAGCCCAGGAGCATGGATGTTAGACTCGGGTTCCCAGGAGTTCTCCTCCAAGCCATAACCCTTCCACTTCACCAGGAACTGAAGACCCCTACCCTTCTTCCGGCAGTCCACAAGGGCTTCCACCTCATATTCCTCGACCCCATCGATGACAGACGGAGGAGGCGGGCCAGGGTCCCGGCCAGGAAACACATCAGGGATATGTCGTCTGAGTAAGGATACATGGAAGACCGGATGGATTTGATAGGAGGAGGGCAGGAGCAATTCATAAGCCACAGGGTTAATCTTACGTTTGACTGAAAAAGGGCCAATAAACTTAGGAGCCAATTTCTTCGACGGGCAGGGCAGCTTTAGGTTGAGAGTGGACAACCACACCTGATCGCCAGGCCGCAGATCCAAATCCCCTCGCTGCTTCTTGTCGGAGCCAGTCTTGTTGCCCCGTTGGGCCCGGCCATTGCAGCTTGTAACATCTTGACATTGGACTGTAGAAAATGAACCCTCTCCTGGTCAGCCGGGACCCGGATGTTGGGATCAAAATCAGGTAAAAAGGCAGGATGAAAACCGAGGTTAGCAAAGAATGGAGACTGACCGGTAGCTGAATGCACCGTATTATTGTAAGCAAACTCGGCAAACGGGAGAAGGGAAGCCCAGTCATCCTGGGAAGCCACGATAAAGCACCGCAGGTACTGTTCCAACGTCTGATTGGTTCTTTCAGTTTGACCATTTGTCTGTGGATGGTAAGCTGTGGAGAAACAGTTAGCGATATCCAGAGATTTGCAGAGCTCCCGCCAGAATTTAGAGGTGAACTGAACACCTCTGTCAGATACAATGTTGCTAGGAAGGCCATGGAGGCGCATGATATCTTTGAAAAACGCCTGCGTAGTCTCAGAAGCCGTTGGGGTGCCGACCATCTGGGAACAAACACCCGGGTGCCCAGAAAAAACAGCCCATCGTCCTCCCGAAGTTTGTGCCCGGTGGGCAGGTCTCCACCAGAGGAAGCAAGTTTCAGCTGGGACCTCAGGTCAGTCTGAAGAAGCAAGAAACTGTGTGCAGGTAGAATACTATCGGGGGACCCGACTCCTCCCTCTCCGGGTACATCCGGGATAGGGCGTCCGGTTTGACATTTTTTGAGCCAGGGCGGTAAGTGATGTGCATTGAAAAGCGGGAAAAGAACAGAGCCCATCTCGCTTGCCGTGGCCTAAGGCGTTTAGCGGAGCGTAAGTACTCTAGATTCTTGTGATCCGTGAAAACAAGAATTGGATTAGCCGCCCCTTCGAGCAAGTAGCGCCACTCCTCAAGTGCGGCTTTTATAGCCAGGAGTTCCCGATCTCCCACATCGTAGTTCCTCTCTGCAGTGTTAAGTTTCCAGGAGAAGAAGCCACGGGATGAAGCAAAGACCTTTCTCCCTGCCGTTGGGAGAGGATTGCCCCAATGGCATCTTCGGAGGCATCCACCTCAAGGATGTAGGGGAGTGCCGGGTCGGGGTGCTTCAAAATGGATGCCGAAGTAAAGAGGGTTTTGAGTTTGTCAAACGCTAGTTGCGCTGCCGGGGTCCACTGAAAGCAAGTGCTTAGCCTAGTCAGTTGCGTGATGGGGTGAAGAATGGCAGAAAAATTCTTAATGAACTTCCTATAGAAGTTTGCAAACCCCACGAACCGTTGAACCCCTTTCCGATCAGTGGGGGGTGGCCAGTCCAGAATGGCCGCCACCTTCTGAGGGTCCATGGAAACACCCGAGGTGGAGATAATGAGCCCCAAAAACTGAACAGTCTCACGTTCAAATTCACATTTCTCAGCTTTGGCGTACAATTGATGTTCCCTCAGTCTGTTCAAGACCTTCTTGACGTGCACACGGTGGGATTCAAGAGATGGAGAGAAGACGAGGATGTCGTCCAGGTAAACCACCATGAAGAGGTCAAGAAAGTCCCTAAAGATGTCATTGACCAGGTGCTGGAAGGTTGCAGAGGCATTGCAGAGCCCGAAGGGCATCACGAGGTACTCAAAGTGACCGAATTGTGTCCGGAAGGCAGTCTTCCACTCATCGCCATCTCTGATGCAGCCTAGATTATAAGCCCCACGGAGGTCCAGTTTGGAAAAGACTCTAGCGGTTCGGAACCTTTGGAACAGCTCGGGTACTAGAGGAAGGGGATAGCGGTTCTTCACCGTAATTTTATTGAGGTCACGGTAGTCGATGCAAGGGCGAAGGGAGTGATCCTTCTTTTCCACGAAGAATATACCAGCCCCTGCGGGGGAAGTAGAAGGTCTTATAAACCCCTTTTCCAAATTCTCATTGACATATTGTCGCAATGTCTCCAACTCTGGCTCAGAAAGCGGGTAGATCCTCCCAAAGGGGATTTCGGCTCCAGGCAAAAGTTCTATCGGACAATCGTATGGTCTGTGGGGTGGTAGTGAGTCTGCTCCCTTTTTATCAAAGACATCAAGATATTCGTGGTATGCCGGTGGAATTGCCTGGACTGTAGTGGATTCAGGCTGTAGGCCCAGGAGAGGCTTTGGGGCGAAACAGTTCTGTGTGCAATATGAAGAAGAAAAGGTGAGAGCCCCTGAACCCCAGTTGACAAGAGGATTGTGTATCTGCAACCATGGAAGGCCCAGGATTATTGGGAACAAGGGAGAAGTGATGACATCAAACCGCAGATGTTCACGATGCCCAGTGGCGTTAGCCAATAGGGGGCAGGTTTCCAAGGCAATGGGACCAGAGGTAGGGTGTGATCCGTCCGCCAGTTGGATGATCAGAGGATGAGTCTTGGCAAGCAGTGGGATCTGGTAACTCGTGGCAAAGTCCTTATCCATGAAACAGCTGCAAGCCCCTGAATCAATTATAGCTGGCACCAGGATGCTTCTTCCCAGAACTTGTAATGACAGAGGAAGAATTACATGAGGGAGTCCATTTGGAGCAGAGTTACCAGCGATGCGGATGAGTGGTGAGAACTTACTGGGCCGTACTGGACAGGAGCGGAGGTAATGCCCAGAGTCTCCACAGTAGAGGCACAGGTTGTTCTGCCTGCGACGTTGCCGCTCCTCAGCAGAAAGGGGTAACCGGACTAACCCAAGCTGCATAGGTTCCGGGTCAAGAGCAGAGGGACCGGCAGCGGACTCACGGGGTGAAGCCATAGGGGCGAACGGAACACAGGGAAGCATCCAAGTAGGTCTAGGAGCCCCAGACCTTTCCATACATCTCTCCCTGAGTCTCCGATCCAATTGTATGGCCAGATGGATGAGTTCCTCCAGAGTGTCAGGGATTCCCACCCGGGCAATCTCATCCTTAAGAATTTCTGAGAGGCCCAGGCGAAATTGGTGGCGGAGAGCAGCATTGTTCCAGTCTGTATCAGCTCCCCATTTACGGAACTCTGCTGGGCGACGGCCAGCTCAGCTGGGCGACGGCCCTGTTGGAGGGAGGTGAGTATGCCTTCTGCCGTAGAGGAGCGCTGAGGATCGTCGTACAACTGAGCCATGGCTGTGAAGAAAGACTGCAGAGAGGTTAGGGCAGGGCTCTCTTGTTCAAGCAGATGGTGCGCCCAGGACTGCAGTTCCCCAGACAACAATTAAATCACGAATCCAACTTTTGTGGTATCAGCAGAAAAGGTGCATGGTTGCAGATTAAAGTACAGCTGGCATGCGTTTTTAAAGGCACGGAATTTTTGTCGTTCTCCAGAGAATCTTTCAGGTGCAGGTACACGAGGTTCCGGGGCTTGGTTGGTTGCTGCAGAAGGTACGGCTAGGGGTTCAGGTTGAGCAATACTTGGCGGGGCAGCAGGTGACATGGAAGGGATTGATGCAGCCATGGAAATCATGCGTCCTTCCAACTGGAAGTAGCCCTCCTGAAGATTAGTCACAGCCTGAGTAAGGGTTGTCAGTTGTTGGCAAAGTGTCTCCATAGAGAAAGCACTCCTCTCGGTCTCTGACATTTGTGGCTGATGGCGAGGAGCACGAGTGCCGTGCAGGATGAGTCCAGAAGTCCTCTGAGCGGATGGTATCCAGGCAGAGACGGGAGACTGAAGCGAAGTCAGGGGAGCCAAAAGTCGGAGCCAGCCGGGCAGCAGGGTACACAATCAAAAGGCAAAAGCAGAGTCCAGAAACAGGCCGAGGTCAGGGGCAGGCGGCAATCCAAAATAGCAAGGTCCAAAAACAAGCTGGGTCACAGGAGGCAAAGCAGGAGCAGGCACAGGAACAACTAGCTGAGAAAGACCATCAGCAAAGGAGCAAGGGCAGACTCGCTCTATATAGTGAGCTAGATCCAATTAGCTGCATCACTTCCTGTGCGACGGCCGTTGCACGTGTTTCCGCGCACTTCTGGTTTTCGGGCACTTCCTGTTTGGGCCACTTCCGGTTTGGGCGCGCATGCGCAGCCGCCATCTTGCCCTTACAGTGTGTTTCGCTGGACTTATGAGGCTGAAAAGTCCCCAAGGTCTCAAATGTTTTATCTAATACACCTTACAAAACATTGGCACTGGAAACAGTGGAGCGTGCGGTGATGGAGCATTATTTGCTGACTCTTCCTGCCACCCAAAGGAAGTGGGTCAGCCAAGGAGACCCCAAAATGGCTAACCAGCTAGTGGGCATGGTAGAGCGATACACCACAGCTACTAAGTACTCCCATGCTTGATCCCCCCATCTCACACAGAGGACAACTGCCCAGAGGACCTGCTAAGCTTGTTCCAGGGGTTAAGGGCATGGGAGAATGAGGAGAAATGAGGAGACTATAGACTCTGGACCTAGAGACTGGCCTGATAGGTCAGGAAGATCTGTGAGGCCAAATAAAGGACTGGGTGTAGAACCCATAAAATGCTTTAGTTGCCGTGGGTTAGGACATATTGCTGCTAATTGTCCATTGACTGATGAACCAATGCAATATGATAATGCTATGTTGCGAAAATGCATGTCTTTCTTTGCACAAGTGGTGTGTACTGCATTATGTCAGGAACGACTTGAGGAACAAATGTGCGTTATTTCAGTTGATGCAAAGCCAGTTACAGCTCTGCTAGATTCTGGTAGCGTTGTAACTTTAGTCAAAGCTGACTTTATCAGACCCTCCAGTTACCACCTGTGGGGACTCCAGGGGTACACATGCGTTTACGACACAGTCCGATAAAAATAAACAGCTTTTATTTCTTCTACTGGCAACAAAACAAATAGCTTCCTTCAGCAAAATGGCAAAGTAACAGCCTTTCTGCAGCAAAACATCAAACACAAAGCAAAAGTCTTTCCACAAGATTGCACTGCATTGCAATGCGTTTTGGTGGTCTCACCTAGATAAAGTCCACTTGCTTCTGAGCAGCCACACACAGAGCTTTCTGTCTGTCTTTTACCTCCCAACTCCTCTCTCACTCCCTCTCACCTGTTACCTTTTTAACAGGAAGGGTTGTAAGGGAAGTATCTGCCTCAGCCATGCTGACTCTCCACATATCCTTGGCCAGGGGACAAAATGACAATAGACCTGGGAAAGGGCTTCTGCATTTTGATGTACTTTCCCCGGTCTATGCAACACTGTAAATTTGAAATCTTGAAGGGCGAGGAACCATTTAGTGATTCTGGAGTTCCTATCTTTGTTCTGTGCCATCCAAGTAGGAGGCGCATGGTCTGACATCAGCTTGCCCCAGATTTGGCTCTATTACAGGTAGTAATAGAGTGTCTCCAGAGCCAATTTTATGGCAAGACATTCTCTTTCCACGATGGAATAATTTTTCTCGGCCGAAGTGAGCTTCTGGCTCAAATATACAATAGGGTGTTCTTCACTCCCAACCACCTGAGACAAGACTTCCCCCAGTCCCAGCTTTGAAGCATCAGTCTGGACCAAGAACTCCTCCTGAAAGTTTGGGGCTACGAGGACAGGTTCTTGGCACAATGCCTGCTTCAACTTGCAAAATGCTGCTTCTGTCTCACCAGTCCAATGGATTATCGTGGACTTTTTTCCTTTTGTGAGGTCTGTCAGAGATGAGGCCAGGCTAGCAAAATTAGGAATAAATCTCCGGTAATAACCCACAATTCCCAGAAAAGAAGAAAATAATGCACCTGCTTTTTTGTGAGAGGATGGGGCCACTTTTGAATGACCTCCACCTTGTTCAACTGAGGTTTAATCAGTCCTCGACCTACCACATAACCCACATAGCGGGCCTCTTCTAACCCAATCTTACTTTTCTCTGGGTTCACTGTGAATCCTGCCTTTTCGAAGTGCATCCAGTACTAACTGGACCTTTTGTAAATTACTCTTCCAGTCTCGGCTAAAGATGATGATGTCATCCAGGTAAGCTCATGAGTACTCCTTATGGGGTCTTAGGACTTGATCCATGGCCCTTTGAAAAGTGGCTGGGGCCCCATGTAACCCAAATGGCATTCTGACATACTGCTGTAATACCTCGGGGGTGGCAAACGCTGTTTTTTCTTTGGGCTTCATCTGCAAGGGTTATCTGCCAGTAACCTTTGGTTAAGTCTAGGGTGGAAATGTATCAGGCAGGACCTAACCTTTCAATCAACTCATTTACCCGAGGCATGGGGTAAGCGTCTGGTTTGGAGACTTCATTTATCTTCCGGAAGTCATTACAAAACCTCCAGGTCCCATTGGGCTTGGTCACCTAGACTATGGGGCTCAAACAACTACTGATGGATTCCTCAATAATCCCAAGGTCTAGCATTCTTTTTTATTCCGCCGAGACCACCTCTCAACAGGTTTCAGGAATATGGTAGGGCTTATGGTTCGCTCGAACACCAGGGTCTGTGAGAATATCATGTTTAATTACCTAGGTCAAACCTGGCAGATTTGAGAAAATGTTTCTATTTCTATGCAAGAAGCAATTTCCTTGGCTCTGTGCTACAGGTCTGACAGGCAGTGGGTGGGCCAGCAGGCAGGGAAAGAAGCCAGCAGATGCTGACACGGGGGCACTTACCAAAAGCTGCAGGACCTGTGCCCATGTACAGCCAGACAATGCCATGACGCCTGCTGTCATGGAATGTTAATCACCAGGGAGGAACAAAAAGTCCAGTCGTAGCACTGAAGGTGGGCCACAGTCTGCATTTGGTGGAAAAGTTAGAGTAAGCCCTTTTTGTGGGGTACATTTTAAGTGTTGAAAATTGTCAGGCAGAATATCTCAGCCACAGAGGTCTGCATCTGGGGAATGATTCTTACACAGGAGATGTTTCTACAGCTTTTCTTTCACTGTTTCAAGATGGGCACTTTCTGGTTACTGCTTATTCCACCAACGTAGTCGGTGCTTCCTGCGATTTTCTTTACCTAGCTTCTCTGTCCCAAGTTTGTAAGGCTAGACTGATATATGTGACGCTGCATCACAATAAATGAATATAAGGATTTGATGAAAAACCTTCTGAGTGATGGTGATCTCTCTTCTATACATGTAAGGCTGTAAATACTTTTACAAAATGTTATAAAATTGATGTGGCTGGATCTGTGGTTGTGAGCTATGGCCACAGACTTTTGCAGGTGGCAGTGTAAATCACCATCAAAATCAATAATAACAGAGAAAACAAAAACTCACCATAAAATTATTTTCTCTGATTTCATTGAGACACACCTCCTGCTCTGATAGTTATTGAGCCTTTTGCCCCTGATGTTTTTTTGTACTGCTTGCTACTCACAGTCTCTGTGGCAGTTGTAGCGGTTAGGCCACTAGAAAGAGCCGCCCCCTTAGTTGATTTTTATAAACACTAGGGCTGGTAAGGATTAAAAAATTCCTGTTCGATTAATCGAAATTTTTTTTAATCGATTAATTTCGATTAATTATAACACACATACAGATCCAACTACATTATCCTATACACATACAGCACAGCAATAATAAAATGAACTAGGATCACACTAATCCAGCATGTTATTAATCTCACGTGCCCCACTCAATATGGCCGCCGCTTGAGTGGGGCAACTCAGAATAATAACGTGCTGGATTAGTGTGATCCTAGTTCATTTTATTACTTCATTGCTGTGCTGTATGTGTATAGGCCAATGTAGTTGGTTAAACTTGGTAGTAACACTAGGTAGTAACCTCACAGTTCAGAAGTCACCACACAGATCGTGAGTAATATCAGTATTGGAGTTATAAATTAGTAGTAATTACACAGCATTGGCAATAATCATCAATGGTTATCTCCAGGCATTTATAGCATAGTCCAGAATCCACATTAAACCTCATTAGGACAAAAGCTGCTCTATTAGGAGTCCCCAGTATGTGGTGCTGTTCCCTAAGCAATCCCCACCTCTAGTTATAACGATCAACATAACGTTTTTAACAGGACTGAATGTAGGGTCAGATGACCCAGGCTACTTGCGGTTTCTGGATGTCAGCAGAGTGAGACGGAAACCCATGATGCAGGAGGGGTTGAGCTGGAGACTGAGAGCGGCGTCTTCAATGGTGGAGAGATCCGTGACAGCAGGAGGACCAGCACAGCATGCACTGCACTGTAGAAGGACGTCACCGGACTCCTCCCCCCTTCCCTTCCTTAGCCTATGGAGCCACTCGAGGAAGGGGGGAGGAGTCCGGTGACGTCACAGACATCCTGGAAGACCCGGAAGCCGGCGGAGAGGTGAGTACGGATCAAAAGAACTTTGATCGATCAAAATAATTAACGATTAATCGAGGAATTAATCGTTAATTTCCGCAGCCCTAATAAAAACCTAGTATCCATTTCCTGCAGATGGCACTATTACCCATTGGTTCTAACTTATTCAAAGTCTGTCTCTCTTTATGTCTCTCTGTGTCTCTTTATTTTTGCCAGTATTTATTTACAATTTATACAAACTGACAGTGATGTTAGTGAGAATGTTTGCTAACTTTCTATAATTTTTATTTCCCAAAAACTCACTATTTCTCCACCTAAAACATTTTTGTCAGTGAATTTTTACTTTTCATAGTCCCGTACTCCTAATTTCTTATTGTATAATTTGTTATGTTTGCATGTTGTTGCTAGTTTCTAGTATTTCTGAAGTTGATTAATTTTAATTATTCATGCTGGCTAACTAGTTGTTTTTTTTGTGTCATTATAATTCATGCAAAATTATTGCAATGTATAATCTTCCAGTTGAATTTAGTGTTATGTCTATGAAAAAACTCACCTTCACCCACCTTGTTACTCCATATTCTCTTATGCATTAGTTTCTTATTCTCTTATGTATTAGTTTCAGGTACTTTAAATTGTTCATACTTTTTGTATTTACGGATGCTTTCTCTGCACCTCATTTTCTATATCATTGATGTACCTTTTCTCTGCTACTTATCCTCTCCATCATATATTCACTAAGATACACATCTGTATAAGCTGTTTCCAGTGGTGTATTTAGGTTTTGTGCTGCCCTAGGCAAGACTAGATTTGGGTTGGCAGTTATTATCATTAAGGGCAGGCAGGGGAAGACATTACCTTCTCGTCCCGATCATTCTCTGTTTCCTCCCCTGTATGCTGTGCAAGTACACAGTGCCTCCTCCCCCCCGACGGTCCCCTAGGGAGATGGAGGAACTTAATCATTCCGTTTTGACTGGGCTGAGGCACGAGGGGGGGAGACTGTGTACTTGTGCAGCGTACAGGGGAGGAAAGAGAACGATTGGGATGAGTGACCGTCCCGTGCTGACACACACTGACAGTAAACCGCACATACACAGTATCTCACGGTCTGATGAGGAAGCTGTTCGCTAGAACGGCTGCGGCTTCCTCATCAGAACCCTGAGATACGGTCCGAGCATTTACCTCATGTCGGAAGGCGAAGCTGTCCCGCTCACGGTCCCCTCTGCTCACTGGCTGCCTCACCCTCTGCCTGGGGGGCCGCCCCCCTGGAAAATGCCGCCCGAGGCAAACGCCTTGTTTGCCTCGTGCTAGATACGCCCCTGGCTGTTTCCCCCCAATTTGTTACCATTTGGTGTTTCCCCTTATACAGTGAAAGTTCTTCTCTTTTTAATTACCTCCTCTTCTCTACTATCTCCTTGTCTGCTTTTAACCACTTCTTTCTGTCTGCCTGTTTGTCACAAGCAGATACAAAATCCCAAATTCAGATGAATCAAGCCACACTACTCACCCCATGCCAAATCCCATTTTAGGTCTATCACCACAGGGGCATTTTAGACAAGGTGCTTTCTTAATTACCTTATTTATACTGAACAGTACTTAACAGTAAGCCCAAAGTATAGGACAGAGGCATGTAATTACCTTTTTAATTTGCTTCCATGTATTTTGGCTGATCTAATATACTGTATTTGTTTGTTTTAGCTTCTCATATTGCCCATTTCTTATAGCATCATTATATGTGCCCTTTTAACTCCACTCACTACCTCTAATTTTTTTTTCCCTCTTATTCACTTCCTATTATTTAATTTTCCACCACTATTGTTTTCCCATTTTTCTACTGTTTTCATTTTTGCTCCTTCTACTGCCATTATGGCCCTTCTTAACCCTCCCTTATGACACCTCCCTTTTTTCTGCTTTTCTCACAAAAACCCCCCCCCCCCCTCCCCCCACTACCTCTAAGCTTTTTGATTGCTTCTTTTTTTGCTGCCTCTGCACCAGCTCCATGCCTCCGATGTATTATTGCTGTTTTTTCCAACCCTTTGCTTTTTTCCATTTTTTTGGCTGCCATTTCTTCTCTTACTCATAAGAGCTCACCAAACAACTCTTTACATTATCACATGCAACAGTAATGTCGTCTATGTATGAAAAGAAAATATTACTATCCTAATTTCATCAGTCTGCTTCTCACTCCTCTTTCCAGGCAGCTAGAGCAACTAAAGAGGCTGGTAGTGCAAATGAGACTAACATGGGATCGGATAAATCTGTACCTTCTCGAACCTCTATTCCAGTACTAACTTCGTTTGGTACAAGAAACTCCTCTATTTCCTTCTAAAATATCTACTTTGCAAATTTGTACTCAACTTTGCTCTTCTCTTCAGAATTCTCCTTTATGCTCTTTTGAAGTATGGACAATACGCTAGCCAACGTCTTCTGGTTGAATGTTCCCTCACCTCTTTCCCTCTGCATTTTGTCAGCTTGAAGACAAATGACATGGCAAAGGGCCGAAAACACAGAAACGAGCATGAAAAATGGTCCGGTGAACAGTCGGCTTATTCCATGGTGCCTCCCACCTCCCCAGGCTTGACTGTTACCACACCTGCATCTTTCCAAATGATGTATATAGGAACCTCCAGATGTTTGGACTTTACAGGACTCTATCTTGGGGTCCCAAACATTGTATGTTGCTTTATGGTTTGTTTGTTTTTTTCATTTCTGAGCTGTATTTATTTGTTGTTTCTGTAGACATCTAGAGATGTAAGAATGATAATGTTGTGTGTTGCTTTGCCAGCAATAAGTAAATACCCCTCCTTACCCCCAGGAGACAAGATTGTATTTATGGGTGTTTTACACTGCACCTTCAAACTCCCGGTTCCCAATTATGTAATGTGAATGGGTTGTGAAGGTTCCTGAATACATTTTAAAAAGCACAGACAGAAAAGAAGTGGTGGCTACTGTGTCACCAGGAATATGGTATCAAATGATCACTCACAGAGTGTGAAATGCCAAGATTGGTGACACCAACACTGTTATCTTTGTCTAGCAATATCTGTCCTCTGGCAAGCATTGGACACCTGTGGCCTACAGGCACAAATTAAAGTTTTATTGTCCAGTAAGGAGTTTTAAGGTTGCTGGAACTTAAAGGACTCCAGAGCTGCCCTGTGGGATTCTGCCGAAAATTCCAAGAGGGTTTTAGGGCTGAATTTTTAGGACATACACATGTAACATAGTATAATATAAGCACAGAAGCTAAAACACTATTGTCTGTAAAATGTCTGTGTGTTGGTGACTAGTGTGTGTACAAAACTGTGTTCTATCAAGAGGGGAGAGACCTGGCAAGCACATCAAGTTATTTTCTTGATCTCTGTCTCTTTAAGCACTAAACAGGTATCTTTTCCTTTTGTAAATGGACCAGTTTTTTTTACAAACAAATTGAGTTTTAAAATGATCATAAAATATTCTATTATATCACTCATCACAATGACAAAATTGCAAACTCTTTCCATTCAGAGAAAGTGTTTTACATTTTTTACTTATTTATGAACATAAATTATATATAAGAAATACTGAATAGATCCATTTATGTCCACTTAAAATGTATAGTTTTATGATGTGAGAAGGCTTGTATTAACTAGACACTTTTACGCTGGGGTTAGAAACATACATTACATAGTTACAGGTCAGGAAATGGAACTGCATGGCCTAGAACAGGGTATATATAGTGCCATTCCTACCATGAGAAAGGAAATTAATCCTGTCTTCGGTGGCACACTGTAGGAGTGATGAACAGAAAAACCCTGCCGCATCTCCTTCTGCTTCATTTTGAATGTACGATAAAGTAAATCTAAGGCTTCACTTTATTGCATGATCAAAAAATGAAGAAGATGCTTTAAAAATGTTATATACAAACACACACAATAAGTCTATGTTCATATTTTTTTGAATAAGTGCTATTGTATATTTGTGTAGGAAAATATGTATTACCTATTTTGTCTTCAGATATGGCTTAATCTGTTTTTGCTGTATGTTGATCATATTGGTATTTTATACTGGTCTGGTCAACTGTGAATGTTGCTAACAAGTCTGTGAAAGTCAATAGAGATGCTTGAAATTAGACCTTTGCCGATTGACTGCTCTGTATACTTTCCTCCAACACTCATAGGGGATAGGTGTTAAGGAAGGTATTTTGACTTTCTACTTATGACTTTGACTACTTTACTTAGTCAAAACATACAGCCTTTTTCTTTAGGGAGAGGTACATTTAATTGGTGCTGGATACTGTGGTATGGACATGCCATTAAATGGAGTCTGGCTGTTTTTTTCTTTTTCTTTTTAGGAGGGCCTTAGAAGTAGAGATCCAATCAATAATAAGATATATATCCCAACCAAAATAGATCCTTCGATAACCTGGGATCAAACCTACTTTTCAAACTGGTGGAACAATGATCTACCAGTGAAGAAAAACATTTTTTTTCAATTTAACCTGTTTAACCTAGTCTCTGAAGGTGATGCCCAGTACACTTAGTGCAGGGTATCAAGTCTGAGAATCGCCCACCCAATCAACATTCATACAACTTTTATTTTAAGGGTATTTGTGTGTTTTTAAAAAATCGGAGTTAACCCAGTACAGTAAATGTTCTCTAGAAAAGATGAGTGTTAGACTGTTACAACTTTTCAGGGATCTGTTGTCTCCGGAGCAGTGGGTTATTTTAGGAAAAAACAAACAGCCTAAATATGTTTAAAAAGCTTCCTGTGTTATCCTCTACTATATTTATATACAAAGTACAGATGGTTGGACATGTGGCTTTAGAGCCAGGGCCAGTAAACTGTACTGTGTTCCTGTTATATTATAAAACAGATGTAAATTATTAATCTTGACCCCCCAGTTTTCATCCATAAACAAAATAAACAGACACAAAAATGTATCATCTTTCGACTGGGTTAATATTTTAAAAAGTGTAACCTTACTACAAGTAAGGAAAAATACAATAAACATCAAGTAAATATACCCCAACATAAATACTTTTGAGGAGCTGAGTGGCATTACTAACACCTTTTTTAAAGAGCTGCCAAATGTGTATTTCTTAACAAGAGCTCACTAAGATTAGACTCAGAGGCTTACTTGGGCTTCCTGCCACTAAGTTTTTAGTATACAGTACCAACCTTTGAATCCGAGTAAACAGCCAATGTATCATTTCATCTTTTTCATGAAATAGCAGTAAAATAACACCACTCCTTGAGCCCTTTGTGGGTTGCCACCTCAGTCCACAAAGGGATGCTACCAAAGTCATGAGAGCGATGAAACCTTAATGCCTCTCTTACTACCATCAAGTGAGAGCCTGTTCAGTCTGCTCCTGCAGGTTAAAAATGTCCAGTCCCACACCTCAGGTCCACTCAGTTATAGAAACACCGACCTTCTGAATCACTATGTTGAGTGACATACCATTATGGAAGGCCATACAATTAGAAATCTTTGATTCATGTCTATAATCCATGGCCTGCCACCAGAAATGAGAAAAGAGGAATAATCTCTGACCATATCAGGACCAAATCCAAAAATAAACCACCAAAAAGGCTGACAGGTCATGCCGCATCTTTTCAATAAGGTTTTTGATGGACATTATGCTGAAATTGCTCCCACCAACATGAAGGACAAGAACATTGGGGGGGGGGGGCCTTCCAAAGCTACCTGAACAAACCAGAGAAACCCTTATACACCCAACCAAATCAGCTTAACATCAGATGCTGGGAAACCCAAATGCTGGACAACACCCAGACCATTCAGTGCCACTGTCCTATAAAGAGATCAGAACAAAAACTGGAGAAACCAAAATAACTTTCAACACCCACAAACCCGGGACAGAAGATAATACAAGTCAACACCCCCCTAGACCCTACTAAAAAAAGTCAAGTCTTGCTACATAATAACGGTAGCATGTTTGCCTGCTATTTTGAGGATAGGATCGCATGCGCGTACCAGCCTTTTGGTGAGTACCTTACACCTTAGCAGCCTCAAGCCAGTTAGAGGTGGCATCAAACAAGCAGAGAAACACTCACCAAATGCATTAATCTTTCTTATCATGTGCGGATACATGGATAATAGGGGTAAGGCCCCCAGTGATCATTGGCATGCAACATTTCTGCCAACCGTTAAGACCCTGCATGTGAAATTAAACTTGCCTAGAAGGGACTGTACCTGTTTTAACATAAACTTCCTAACAGCCAATAACTGGCCTATGCAAGCAAGCAGGTCTGAAATCGTATCAACTGGGAGCCTACCCCCCCCCAAACAGATTTAAATGAATGGGGGGAAAACCATGACCATAGCTGGCCCTTCATTTTTTTTTTTTTAAAAGCAGGGGGAATACTATGGCAATGGGAAGTGCAGTCCCACAAGACCAAAAGGGAGCTGCATTTCTTGAAATAGGCACAGGAAATGGAGAAGCCCATTGGGAGGTAACTATCAAGGTTCTGTACCAGTGCAAGTGAAACAGGTAGCAAACGGAGTGTCTCAAGTGGGCGGATCCAATTAATGCCTTACTATCTCCTTCTTACCTGCTAGATGAGGGTCCAAAGCCATTCAGTGCACATCTTGTCTTCATCCTGCACTTCCAGTTCCAAGGTCCTGAAGTGGTCCCACTGAAAGTGAGAGACAGAGTAAGAAATGTCATTAGGTTGACCTGGAACTTGAACAGCCCTGAACTCCAAATTGAAACACAGACAAGCACGCGCTGTAACTACTGCTGGATAAGAAGGTCCTGGAGGGGGTTCTGGGGGTTTATATTTAAACCTGTTCACCCTCCCCAAAGAGAAAGGAGGCATCTGCCCTATACTGGATCTAAATTTTTAAATCAAATTCCTTTAAATTCACAAATGCTATATGGTATTCCCCTGGTAAGTAATTGCTTCTCTTTACCTAGGAGGCCTTCTGGCCTCTGTGGACATCAAGGATGTATACTTGTATACACATCTTCCTGGCACATCAACTCTATCTGCACATTTAGCTGTGGGCATGCACATTACCAATTTGTTGCTCTTTCCTTCGTCCTATCCACTACACTATTGTTGTTTTTTATGGCCCTGTTAGCCTCTCATTTTGCTGTGTTGCCCACCCATCAATTGGACTGCTTTTGGGTGTCAAAATGTTTTTGAATACTTCTCCTGTGTCCTGTAATGTATGATTAAGAAAATAGGATTTTTGCCTTACCTGTAAAATTCTTTATTTGGAGTACATTACAGGACATAGGTCCCTCCCCGCTGTTTCTTAAGGTCCACTCCTATTATTGCTTACTACAAAACTGCTGAGAGTGGGAGGGGTTATACTGGGCTGTTATTACAGCTAAGCTTTGCCAGAGTCCCGTTTTCCTGAAGGCAGCAGAATAACCCAATCTTCCTGAACACTTCTCATGTGTTTTCTAATGTACTTCAAGAAAAGGATTTTACAAATAATACAATACTGTTATTGTGTTTAGCTGTTCTAAGACTCCAAGCTAGTTAATAAACTCGATAAAAAACAAGCTTCCCTGTTCGTCAATTCTCACAATTAGTGCCAGACAGGAGATAGTGATATATTTATAATAAAACAATAGTCACAACTAGACTAATTGGTTTTGGACTGTATATGAATAGTCTTGAGGGAGCTCCGGTTCTAATGACCATAGATGCACTGATCCTGCTGCCCAGTTAGTTGGATAAGGAAACATCCATGTAATAATACAGTACCGACAACAAAGCAACCAGGCACACAGATCTAAGTGCAGTGGAAAAGTAACCGTTTAATAAAGATAAAAAGTAATGTACTTACAGAATATTTAGGCATGAGAAAGGAGCTGAACCTCTGAAAAGTGTTGCCTAGAAACTTGCCTAGAAACTTCTGATACTTTATGATCTGGAAGCACCCAGCAGCTGTGGCCCCGCCTGGAAATTAACCAGCACTGTGATCTGGCAATAATCTGGAACTTTTCTGCACTGGACTCCCTCTACGTAGGACTCCCTCATACTGAGAAAAATCTTGGACACATCCATTTTATATGTGACAGGTGAGATTATTTAAATATTCTGTAAGTGCATTACTTTTTACATTTATTAAATGGTTACTTTTCTACTGCAATTAGATCTGTGTGGGTTTCTTTGATTTATTTTAGAGGGATATTTTTATGTAAATTTTTACTGTAACAGTTGGCAAAATACTGCAATAAATATAACTTGGAGTATTTGTATTAAAAATGTAAAGTAACCTCTAGAACAGTGGTTCTCAACCTTTCTAGGGCCAGGACTCCTTGGTAACATTTGCCAAGTTATGGTGACCCCCAACGGTAAAATTTAGGGATGACGCTGCTGCTTCAGCGACATCTGGCGGCGTGGTGGGAGAACTGACACTGCTCTGCTGGGAGAGTGCTCACCTAGCACAGCAGAAATCACACAGCGACCCACAGGTTGAGAACCACTGGCGTACGTCGTCAGAATAAAAAAAAAAAACCACCATAGTAATGCATAGCTAGATTTATATTGGCTATTTCACTTTGTCAATAGTAAACTAGCTATTGCACCCTCCCTCTGCTGCTGTCAATCACTAGAAGAGGACCTGATGGAGAACTGCTGATTGGCAGCAGCAGAGGGCGTGTGCAATATCTAGTTTGCTATTGGCTATTGCAAAGTGAAATAGCCAATAGGAATCAAGCTATGCATTCCTATGGTGGTTTTTTTTTTCTGACTTACGGTGGCCAGTGGCCCCCGATGTCGGGAAAAAAAACGATCGCAGGGAAAGGTTTACTCTGCTTCACACTTTCCAGGAGAGAGTGTTTGTTTCTTTCCCAGGCGGCCAGGAGCCGCTATCTAATAGTGGGAGACTCCCGGGCAACCCCTGGCAAATCGTGATTCGACCCCCGAGGGGGTCACGACCCACAGGTTGAGATCCGCTGCTCTAGAAAATAATTCATAAAGTGTATTTCCACTTCTGCAGGCACATTTGAGAAAATGTTTTTGCATGTTTCTTATTTGTTCCTGCACACAGAATACCTACATTTTTGAAAATATTTTTCTTACTTTTTAGATGCGTCTGTGTAGCTGGCCTTTGGAGCTTCTCTGTACAGTTTCAAATTGATAGGAAACTATGACTATCCCCATAGAAAGACTAGGGACATGCTGAGCTTTTTCTTATTAACAGACCACGCTTTTAGATCTTTAAACTTTTGTTAGGACAATATTCAAATCTAGTTTACAACTGATAATGAGACCTGCAAGCACAGCAGTACAGAGAGGGTTAATTACCTCCCAGCCCCGCTGCACTCCAGAGGTAAATTCAGTTTAGAGAAAAATATTTATTTCTAGCAATTTTGTTGTTGTTATGCAGAACGAATGAGAACATGTAATAAATACAAAATAGGTGTTATTCTAATGTAGCTGCAAAAATGGAAATACACTGTAAGCACATGTGACTTTTTGTTCTTTTTACCGGTTTACTCAAAACTTCCATGGGTGCAAACTGCAAAACATCAGCTCTGGTTAAGCTGGTCATATACGCAAAGATTAGGTGCCATAAGTACTGGCAGCCCGAACTATAAGCCATTTAGTCATGCAAACATGAGCAGATACTGACTCAGTTTGTACGATTAACACTGCGCATGCGCAAATGAAAATAATTGCGGTCAATTACCACAAGTCGCCCAGGTGTTTTTTTTAAACTACCGCTGATTGAACCTTTCGATAATGGGGGCAGGATGGGGAACATCGTACGACGGTTCGATCATCGGACGAAAAGTTTAGTCCGATAATCGTAAGGTGTATGGGCACCTTTAAGGTGTGCATTGCAGTGTCCGACCGATAGTACTGTACAATCGTACGACTTTTGACGGTCAAGCATGTTGGAAAACTTTGCTAGATCGTACGATTGTCGTAAGGTTTCTGGCGTTTCCGTCCGTCAAAAGTCGTACGATCTACACTGCGCTTGCGCTAACGAAAATATGACAAATCAATTACCACATTTCGTCCGGGTGCTTTTCATTAATGACGGCTAAATTAATCTTGCGATCATCGGGGCAGGATGGGGCTGCCGTACGAAAATCGTACGACTATTCGATCATCAGACAAAAATTTTCGTCCGATAATTGTAAGGTGTATGGGCACCTTTTAACCTGTATCAACTGGCGGTTTACTGAATGCAGTCTTTGAATTATTCAAGCGGCAATTAAGCAACAGTCTATGGTTATGCAGATATATGATAAGCAACAGTATATGATGAAAAGGATACTTGCTGTTGTGGAGGAAGTGGCTTTTTGAGAATGATGAGCAGGTGCCTGTGAGTAATATGCAGGTATTGTCTAAAGCAACAGTCTATGAGAAAGGTATACTTGCTGTTGTGGAGACGGCCGTTGGAATGGGAAGGGTGCCCTCCGGTTGAGCTGGAGGCAACGACAGTCCCATCTCAGGTGATCCGGCTCTCAGACTGGGGCTGCAGTGAGGCTTTTGAGGGAACAGTCTGTCCTGAGACTGGTGGATGTCCTGTGCCTGCAGGACGTGTGGATGCAGAGAAGAAGGGGCTCTGACCGGCCCAATAGTAGTGGGGATTTTGTGGCAGACCGACGGAGGAACTTGCCTGGTGTCTACACACTTGCACGAACGCCAGGCAAGTGCAACCGCCGGGGTTTAAACAGGGAGAGGGGGAGGAGTCTCGTGATGTCGCGGCTGACGTCATGAATCTCCGACGGAGCTCCGGGCCGCGCCGGAACTGAGGGTCAGGTAAGCCTGTTACAAGTATATAGTAGGGTTACCACAGTTGATGAGCTAGACTGGAATATGACATTCATTCACTGATAGCTGCATTCTAACCTCTTCTAGACATTGTGTTCTGTGTTTGATAGCTGTAGAGTGTTTCAATAGTCAGGGTTATATGTTCTCTAGTGAAATCCAATCCTTGATGATTTGTACGCAATATTGGTCTCAGGCTGAATTTTCTGGACATTCCCTCAACATTCCCAAAACCCACTCCCTACTATAGTGGTGAATTGTAAGTTAGTCTGGTAAATTAATTTTACTCTGAGCTCTGCATTCTAGCACTTTCCAGACATTGTGTCCTGTTTGTTGCAGAGCAGAGCATTTCCCTAAATCAGAACCATGGCACTGCCTTTAATCACTTAGGGGGTTATTCACTAAAGAGTCGAAGGATTAAGCTGTAGCTTCGGGTCACTTTGGCCACCGAAGCCCTTCGGTTAAGCCGAACTGAAGGGCCGCTGTACGGGCTAATCACAATAGCCCATACAGCTTAGCCGAGCCGAACACATATGCTTTAGCTCTGCTGAGCCGAAGTCACAGCCGAAGTGGGGAGAACTATCTGTCAGACCATTCTCCCCATAAATAAATAAAAAAACAACAACAGTGTGCGGTCCACTTCAGATCCATACCAGACCCTTTAGGTCTTGTAGGAATTTTAAGGGGTAACTCCATGTGGGGTCCCCCCTAAAATTCCCAACCACACCCTTAATCCGAGCACAGGCCTTGCAGGAAAGGGGGGGGCTAGCAAGTGCCCCCCCTCCCTGCACCATACCAGGCCACATGCCCTCGGCATCGGGAGGATGCTTTACCAGGGCTCCCCCTGGAAAAGCATTTTGTCCCCATGCCAATGAGTTCAAATGCCTCTTACGCCACAACCCTGACCTGGTGGTTGAGGGGGTATAAGGGCAGGGAGCTTATTTGCATACCCCCTTTAATAAAGGTGGCAACCAAATGCTGTCCCCTCCCCCTTCTGTATCAGTAAGGGGTACCTGTACCCCTACTCATTCACTAAAGGGTTAAAGTAAAAAGTAAATAAAGAGCCCAGACTTTAAGAAAAAAATCCTTTAATTGAAAAAAACCAAAACAAAAGTTTTTTGGCAAGTCCTTTATTAAAAAAAATGAAAATCCCAAAATGAGAAAAAATAATCCACTGACATAATCCAAAGGTCAATCATGACTTCCAGCGTTGTCTACAATGACGCCGACTCATCGAAATAAAAAAAAAAGAAGTGAAGAACACATAAACAGGGAGATCCAGCCGATTGCCTGCTAACAAGCTTCACTAGCTCCTAGACATGTTGGGGGTGATTTACTAACCTAAACACACGCACGCAGCAGGTGCATGTGATTTTCACACAGCAAAACGTATTTATCAACCAAAATGTCTCTAAAACCATATTTCCACTAATGCCATATATGGAAAAATCATGCACATGATGCATATATAATGCTGCTTCACAGTTTAGACAAAAATGGTTAGCTCATGCATTTACATTCCTGCATTCATCAACGCAAGCAACACAACATAGAGCTAATTTACACAACATCACCTTGCAATTCATGCTTGGCTTTGCACAACACACCTGCTGGGTGTGTACACACTACAAAGGTGTTTAGATTCCACCAATAGATCGTGCTGGGAGGGAACACACTACAGAGGTGTATACATGTTCGTGGTGTGTTTATAAGGTTAGTAAATCAACCCCGTTATATCAATCCATCCCAGACTTGTGCCTCCATCAGCAGCCTGTAATGTCAGTACAATCAAGGCACTGAGAGGAACCCGGGGAGGGAAATAAACCAATCCACAGCTTTATAGATATTTACAAGCTATAAGTCCATCCATCCATCACGAGCTCAAGCCTCCATTAGCAGCCTGTAAAGTCAATGCGATCTAGGCACTGATAGGCACCTCTATGCAAATGACAGGGATTTCAACCTGTGCAGCCCCTTCCACAGCAACTGGGAAATAATATTGCTCAGGTAACCGGCAGTAATATCAGGAGAGAACTACAGGTGATCTTCCATCGACCGGTTTTGTCAAGATATTATTGCATTACATAAGGTGAATCATAAACTATAACCGTTTACAGTGAGACATTTATAATTATGATCAGCTGGTCCCCCATTTTTTTAATAATTTTTTTCTGGTATGCTGTGTAGCCTGCTCTACACTTTCCTGCCCTCAAAAACCATAGTGAGTAAAATATTATCCAACAAAGCACTAGAAATTACTGCACAGTCATTATGTACTTTTAATTATTTTCCCACCCTTGATGTGGGGACACTTCAGACTGAGGTAACTAAATACCTATGACATTCACCAGGGTGGAGTATTGTCCAACCATGCTCCTTGTTTAAAGTTGTGCTCAAAAGTTTGCAAAATCATGACATTTTGGCATTGATATTGAAAATATGACTGATCATGCAAAAAAAAGCTGTGTTTTTATTTAACGATAGTGATCATATGAAGCCCTTTATTATTACATAGTTGTTTGGATCCTTTTTAAATCATAACAGAAATCACCCAAATGGCCCTGATCAAAAGTTTACATACCCTGGAATGTTTGGCCTTGTTACAGACACATAAGGTGACACACACAGGTTAAAATTACAATTACAGGTTAATTTCCCACATCTGTGGCTTTTTAAATTGCAATTAGTGTCTGTGTATAAATAGTGCACTGTGCAGGCTAGATATTGAGACATGGTGAGAAGAAAAGAACTGTCAATAGACAGGCGTAACAAGGTAATGGAACTTTAAAAGATTGGAAAAGTATGTAAAAAGATATCCAAAGCCTTAAACATGCCCCTCAGTACTGTTCAATCACTTACCAAGCCAAGGTCAGGTAGACCAAGAAAGATTCAAAACAAACAAAAAGACAGCGCCTTGTCCTCATGCAATACCATTTATTAATCAATGAACATACAAGCTGACATAAAATACTACTCACATGGTAATCACTGAATTAATGGTACAAGGCAGACCCCACACAAAGCTGCCATTGCTAAATTAGGTTTGTAGGAGTTTAAATACTTTGGTCCACAATCGACTCAGAATGAAACAGGACCCACTTCTGATACTTTTCTCGGCACGTCCCTGCTGTTCTCTGTGGTTATACATAAGGCAGTGGGAGGAACCGCCGTTCCTGGATAGATCATAGTAGTACTCTGTGAGAATGATTTAATATAACTATTATAAGATTACCATTATGATCATTCAGTTAAACACTGGATGGGAGGAACCACACACAAAAATCCACTTTTGGTATGTTGCAGTACTTAAAAACACAGTTGCCCATTATATTCATATACTGTATTCATAGTTTTCACATTGCATAAATAAGAGAACCATTAAGTTATTTAAAAAAAATGAAATTCTTTAAAGAAATCCCAAATATATTAAATGGAAATGTCCAAATAAATGCACTATAAATGGTGACCTGCAATCTCCATACACCTACAGTAGAGGATTCAGGAATTTTACGCACATCTTATTAAAACAATAGGCCTCTCAAACACAGCAAACTGATTTTGAAGAAAAACCAGTAACAGCAGTTACATAATGAGACCCAGGATAATTTAGTGTGATTTATCGTATTATTAAATCATGTTTTATGTAATCTAAACAAAAATAACACCACACCTGAAACAGCCTTTAAAAAAAAATTGACAATGTTGTCATATTTAAAACACGTAAAACCCAACAAGCGGCCGCCACTCACCTCATGCTTATTGGTGGTTAACTCATGCACACAGGCATATAGCAAGTTCCTGAAAGCTTCCGAACTGTGCACAGTAATCTTGTAATTGTTATATTGTTGCAACACACTGATGTAGCTATTTAAAAGTCTTCATGATAGATGTAAACATACTCCTGGGCTTCATTTAGATCAAAGTTAAACTGTGACAAATGTCCTTAAAATCTCACAAGTGCTCAAACTGCTGGTTATTAAGGCAAGACCGTGCGCTCATGCATTCCCTCTTCTCTTCCCTTCATAACACAAACAGGGGATAGTTCAAATCTTCTGTGGATAAACAGAGGGTTTCTCAAATGGCAGATAAACACCACCATCTCCAATGCAAGTCTTAATGATCAAGCGGGAGCTAACAGTTCACATCAGCTATACTCTTACTCACAGTTTTCCAGCTGACATTTCCTGTGAGTATTTATCCAATCTCACACGTCCATGTACGGCCACAGGAGGCTTCATCTGTTCATGTCAAATCTCCATCATGCTACAATCAAGCGCTGCATAAACCTTTTATAGGCATCAATTATCTTAGACACAGATGGTTTCTTTCCACAGTATATTGAGCAGATGGCTAACCGCTAAGGGAACCACATCAATGTGTTTTGCCTCTCCCACTGTGGGGCTTCATCAGGACATGAAGAAGAGGGTGTTAATTAATCTTAAATAGTGATCTTCACCTTACTTTCTTTATTAACATTTCAATAAATCAACCAACATGGTTATGTGTAAACACTGCTGTACAAAAACAATCAATACTAAAAAAATTACACAAACATTTTCTTTGTAACATAGGCAACTATAAACACAACATTATTGCCATTTTCTATACATCAATGAAAAGAGGAGATCAAGAGCAATATTTTCATCCCTTTCTCCACAGAAAAACTTGAAAACTGCAATGAGTTTAAGTTTATGTGAGTACAACATTCCCAGCTTTTATATAATTCCACATTCCAAAAATACATAAAAACAGAACCCCGCCAGGAAGGCCGATAGTTTTGGCAGGAGGACGTCCTCTGGAGAAGATGGGGAAATACATAGACTCCCTCTTAAAAGACATAGTGACACAGTTGCCCTCATATATCAAGGATACGGGGGATGTCTTAAAATAGATCTGAGACATACAAGTGGAAAAGGAGTGTTTGCTGGTAAGTATTGATGTGAAGTCTTTATACACATCAATCTCCTATGAATGGGGCTTGGAGGCAGTATTGTTTCTCTTGAAGACAATTTGTCCGAAACTAGGAACCCCAAAATGAATTTTTATTAGAACTTTTGGATTTCGCACTTCGTAATAATTTCTTTCAGGTCTCCGGGACCTATTACAGGCAAATTCGATGGCACAGGTACATAGATGATGTCCTGTTAGTGTGGCGGGGTTCTGAAAACAAATTGAGGGAATTAGTAGAGGAATACCAAAATAGTTGGCTCTTTCCACAAAAGGTAGCAAAACGTGCCCACAATCTGGTACATTCCGAATATACCCCTAAGCTACAAACAACTTGGCTATCAGAATATAGTACGATAATGGGAATGTTGCTAAGCAGAAAGAGACAGATGTGCCCCTTTTAAGATAGAACCAAGTTTTTTAAATTAACTCAGACAACACAAGGAGGTATAGGATAACTCAGTTCATTAATTGTTCCAGAAGAAGGATTATTTATCAGTTAGAATGCCCCTGTGATAAATTTGATATTGGTAAAACAAAATGCCAACTTTGGGTATGAATAGAAGAACATAAACGCAATATAAAGAAGAAAGCAAAAGAAAGTCCCATTGCACAGCATTTTGCTGAATTTCATGATGGTGATCCAAGGGGATTAAAAGTAAAGGGTATTAATGTGTTGAATTTGTCAACAATAAGGGGTGATTTTGATATGATTCTGCAACAAAAAGAAAAAATTGGGATTTATAAGTTAAATACAGTAGCCCCTTCTGGCTTAAATACAGAATGCAGTTTCCAAGTTTTTCTGTAGAGAAAGGGATACAAATATCGCCCTTGATCTCCTCTATTCACTGACGTATAGAAAATGGCAATAATGTTGTGTTTATATTTGCCTATGTTACAAAGAAAATGTTCATGTATTTTTTTTTAGTATTGATCAAGTTTTGTCTGTTTTTGCACAGTGGTGTTTACAGGGAGAGACGAAACGCATTGACATGGTTTCCTGAGTGGCTAGCCCTCTGCTCAGTATGCTGTGGAAAGAAACCGTCTGTGCCTAAAGTTATCTTATGCCTAAGAAAAGTTTATGCAGCGCTTGATTGTAGCATGATGGAGATTTGACAAACTTTTGTGAGATAAAGTCTCCTCTGACCATACATGGACATGTAAGATTGGATAACTACTCACAGGAAATTTCAGCTGGAAAACTGAGTAACAGTATAGCTAAAGATTTGAACAATTACCTGTTTGTTATGAAGGGGTTAACAGAAGAGGGAATGCAGTGCACTGTCTTGCCTTATCAACCAGCAGTCTGAACACACAGTGTAACTTTGATCTAAATGAAGCCCAGGAGTATGTTTACATCTATCACAGACTTTTAAATAGCTACATCAGTGTGTTGCAACACTATAACAATTACAAGACTACTGTGCACAGTTCGGAAACTTTCAGGCTTTATGCCTGTGTGCATGAGTTAACCACCAATAAGTGTGTCAGTGGCAGCCGCTTGTTGGAGTTTATGTGTTTTAAATATGACAACTGTGGGGGTATAGCTCGAATGGGGGATCACCTTCCCTGGGAAAAACAGTCCAGGCAGCAAAGTTCTTTTTCTCTCTGAACACATCCAACATGTAGCTCTCTCAGAAGGCTGTCTGAGTCCCAGGCCAGAGCAAAACCATGTCTCAGCCTTCCCCTTTTATCTCACCTGGACAAGCATTCATCAAGCAATCAACTATCCAGGTGAGACCCAAAGCCCGAGCTGGACTATCCGGACCCAAAGTCAAAGCGAAACCCTGGTCAGGGTTCTGCTATTCATGCACATAGGATAGAAAGTGAGGGGAAACATACTGCCCCTCAATGATGTCCCCTCTCCTTATGTTACACAACATTGTCAAATTGTTTTGAAGGGTGTTTCAGATGTGGTGTCATTTTTGTTTGGATTAAATAAAGCATGATTTAATAATACTATAAATCACACTAAAGTGTTCTGGGTCTCATTATGTAACTGCTGTTACTGGTTTTCCTTTGAAATCAGTTTGCTCTGTTCAGTTAATGTTTCAGTTACGGACTAGGGACCTAGGGATTCCCAGAATGCTTTTTTTCATCTATGGGCCTCTCAAACAGTATATGATTTGATAATATTGCTTGAGAAGTTTACTTTGCATGCTGTTATCACAAATTTAGCAAGTCTACAAGTTAAAAATACAAAAATACAATGCAAAAAGTATGGAAGCACTCAATGTATAAAAATATTTAAGATTTTCCCAAACTTTGATATTAGAAAATATAGATTTTATGATGAGAGGAGGCAGGTATTATGCTTTAAACATTTACAGACTATGTATGGACTATACACACACACACACACACACACACACACACACTACACTACTATATATATATATATTTGGAATCCATTTGCCATAAGGGCAAGTCACCCAATACTGACCTGAGGTGTGCCTTGATCCGGATGGACAGTATGCCAATGAGGGGGCATACTCTGTGAAATCTTTGAATGACGGGACCGGGTGGGCGGGTCATGCTGACGACAGCCGTGGCCAGGTGAGTCTACCTGCCCGTTTTATGTCGTGAGGAGGGAAACGGACTCCTCCCACAAATACAGGCTAATCAATTAGCCTTCAAACTTGTGTTCGGAATCCATTTGCCATAAGGGCAAGTCACCCAATACTGACCTGAGGTGTGCCTTGATCCGGTTGGACAGTATGCCAATGAGGGGGCAAAAACCAACCAATTAGGAATATATTTATTTAACAGCATTATTTAGCCAACTTAGCAAATGCATCCGCCATCTCCACATGGGGGTCTGGTATATATCTAGCAAAACAAGACGAGTTCCACCTGCCCAACCTTTTGATGACGTGTGCGGGGACCCCATGGCGAGAGGCAGCCGACGCTGCCCCTATGCGGAAGGAGTGTCCAGAAAACCTTTTGGGATCGAACCCCAGCTGACCCATGAGGGACCTAACATGGCTCATGAACTGACTACCTGACAAGGGTGCATGTGGAAAAGGCAGCAAAGGGCTATCCACTGTGAAAGGAGACAACAGGGCTAGGAGACTATCCAGCACAGCTACGGGGCACCAGGCGTTTCCAGAGGGAAAGAACCTGACTTCCGTAGGGTTGCCAACTTGGTTGGTCTTACATCGATCTAGGGACAGCACGAAGTGCCCGGGATACCGAACTAATTGCCCCTTGCTTACGTGGGTAGCCTTGGAACTAGCGCGGGCAAACTCGCCTGGTCTAAGAAACCCATAGAATGCGAGGTGAATAGCGGCCTTCAACACCAGACTCCGCAGCTTACCAAACGGAGCTTTGTCTAACATGTCAAAGAGGGCACGAAACATATGACTGGTGATGGGCAACCTGCCTCCTGGAGATTTCCTCTGAGATTTCTGAATCCCCTTTAAAATAGCTCTAACAGGATGAGCCGAGAACAACGATCGTTTCTCCGGCCAGCTCAGGGAAATATGGTGTTGCACCCCGTATAACCGGATGGTGGTGTATGCTAGCTTGAGGTCCGAATGACAGTATGCAATGAAAGCGAGGATGTAGGAGGTACACATGGGATCCGTAGTCGTATGTTTGACCTGAAACTCACTGAAAACTTTCCAGGCAGCATCGTAAGCTTTACGTGTATTGCACGAGAGAGACTGAGTAATAAGTCTTGCTGCATTACGATGTTGTCTCTCTATTCCAGCACTAGTTGATGAAACGAGGGCACCGGTGTAGGAAGCGCGTCCGCATCTGGATTCTGTTGGAAAAAGACACTAATCTTGAATCTAGATAACGCATCAGCAGCAACATTGCATATACCAGGAATAAACACAAACGTGAAATTAAACTTATGCTGTAGGGACAACCACACTAACCTACGCATGAAAGACATGATCGCCTTTGTTAATGATATCAGCGGTGGCCTGATTATCCTGGACCTGCCTTTGTTAATGATATCAGCGGTGGCCTGATTATCCGTGACGAACGTGACAGTGTGTCCTGCCCACAATCCACCCCAAACCTTGGCAGCTGCCACTATCGGGTAAATTTCGAACAATGATGACGTCTCTGAGAATTTGGGGATGGATTGCACCTCTATAGGCCATGCGCTGGAAAACCAGTGAGTGCCAAAAATAGCTGCAAAACAGAAAGATGCTGCTGCATCCGATTAGTAACGATCGTCCGTAGTGAAGCTCCCAGGATGCTGACGACAGCCGTGCCCAGGTGAGTCTACCTGCCCGTTTTATGTTGTGAGGAGGGAAACGGACTCCTCCCACAAATACAGGCTAATCAATTAGCCTTCAAACTTATTTCAGACAGGAGGCTCCTAGTATGCTTTAAATCTTTGTTTACTTTTTCCAGCAGTAAAAGGTTAACAGCAAGTAAAACAAACTTAGTAATGCACAAACAAACTTCCTGGATCAGAATAACCAATCAACGTGAATCATTTACTATCTAATCAGGTGTTCTCCTCAATGCTTCCTCTTTCTGGCTGCCAGAAGATCAAGGAAGGAATCCAATTAAAAAATTCAGTCAGTCACCAACCGAAGCACTTAAAAGGTGCCCATACACTGCTCGATTCTCGTACGAGAATCTCGGGAAATCCCGCGATTGTATCAGAATCGAGCAGTGTGAACGAAGACGTGCGACCGTTTCTACTGTACGGTCGCACGTCTTTTGTCTAAGGAGCACGCTAGAAAACCAGCCGAAAATCGTACGATTTTCAGCTGGTTTTAACGGTGCTCGGGAGACAAATGCCGAACGGGCCGGTGTGCGCAGCATTGCGGTCATCGGAAGCCCGCCCCTCAGGGGGGCGGGCTTGCGATGATCGAGAGTACGATCTGCCTGTCCAGGATGGGCAGATTGTACGTTTTTTTAATCACTTTACAACCATCGCAAGACTTAGGTCTTGCGATGGTTGTACAGTGTATGGCCACCTTAAGTGTCAACTTCTTCTAACTGTAACAGGGTGGGTGAAATGGGTGGCATAATGCTACTCGCCTTCTGTCTTCATATAATCTATATTTTCTAACACCAAAGGTTGGAAAAAGCTTACATTTTATGTCAGACAGGAGGCTCCTATTATGCTTGTTAAAAGACATTACAAAATAACTAGAAAAATTAGGTTCAGGTCAAAAATAAAAGGTCCTAAAGGTAGTTTCTGGTGACCAGTTTGGTACCTTAGTAGACATAGCACTTCTATTGGAATGGGCACCAAAAACCTGCCATTGACATGGTATCTCTAACCCATCTAGCTAGAGTTGGCGCAGTGACTGGGCAATAAGGTTTTTAAAATGAAATACTTAATTGAGTATGATGAGTGTCTCTCAAAGATGCTGTTCTGTCCTCGTAATTCTTAAGGCTGATCATCCACTACACACAAAAGTGGATGATCAGGAAAGTAGGCATAAAAGATAGATCTAATGCCAGTTTTTGCACATCTTACTATATTAAAAGAAACACCATTAGGGAAAAACTGTCTGTGATTCAAAGCCAGAGCTTTTACGTCTGATACCCATTTAAAGGGAATTAAACAAAGTAACATAGTAAGTTTAAAATATAATAGTTTCAAAGTCAAAGTACCTCCCTACAGGAAATTAACATTGTCCTAACATCCCAACTATGAAGATACTTAGGTAAAGGAGGTCTTTTCAGACAGATGCTATGCATCAATCTGCATATGAGTGGATGTTTGCCAACCTGGCATAAACCTATTGGTGCATGGCCAGCCGAAATAGCTGACACCTTACCTTTATCGAAAGCGAATTATAAGAAGTTTAAGATTTGGGTCACAGGAGCTTGAACGAGATACAAATCCCTGTCCAAGCACTAACGAATCCAAACTTTCCAGGCTGATCTGTAACACGATCTGGTACCTGGAACCCAAGCCTTTGACAATATTTTTTTAGCCAAGTTTAAAATTTCCTAATCAGATGACCATTCCCGGAAATCAAAGAAGCCATCAGAGTCAACTGCCCTGATATCACTAGTGGATGAGGGTTTCCTTCCGGATCGAATAACAAATTGGTCTGAAAAGGTAAGATTCTGGGAAAATCCACCAGTTTGCCCAGGAGTAAAGGAAACCGGGGTTGAGTCGGCCACCATGGGGTATGAGCACCACCGTGGCTTTCTGATTGAGGACCAGAAGTAGAACCTGTGGGATCATTGAGAACTGGGGGAAAGCACAATAAACCCCTGCTGGCCAATTTGGTGGAAGGTATACTGAGCAAAAAAGTATGGACACCGGCATTCCAAAGGTAGAAGTACATCTATTTATTGACGCACGTGCAAAACATTCTTATTGTGACATTTCGGGGTCACGCAGGATCCCCTTCATCAGGCAGAACAAGATCCTGCGTTACCCCGAAACGTTGCAGTGAACATGTTTTGCACGTGCGTCAATAAATAGACGTACTTCTACCTTTGGAGTGCCAGTGTCCATACTTTTTTGTATTACTTACGGTGGCCATACGTCGACTGCGGATGCACCCAACTATTCTTATTATGGATAAGCGGTCAGGAGTGCAATGGGTATATGGATTGTAGGTATACTGAGCAATTGATGAAAGAGGACAATAAGCTGACACTACGTGGTCGAAACCAGTTGTTTCCCGGGTACCGATTTGATCTCCTTTTTGATCCGTCTGATCTTTCTTTGTGGTAGATTCAGTCACTACCTGGGATTTCACCTGAAAGCACAGAAATTCTCGCTCTTGAACTGGAGTGAGGATGGATTTGTCCTTGTTTATGATGAAACCAAAATCGGTAAGAAGGGACAATGTCCATCTCAAATGTTCTTGGATGGTAACCAGATCCTGTGCCATAATAAGGATATTGTCACAATAAATGATGAGATGGACTTCTCTGCTTTGGAAAAGAGCCACGACAGGTTTCAACAGTAAGGCAAGTAAATTGCCATTTGTGGCCTTTCCAAATGAATTGAAGGAACATCTGATGTGTTAAATGAATGGGCACAGTTAAGTAAGCATCTTTTGGATCTATCTTTGCAAACCAATCGTTTATGACCAATAGGTCTTTCAAGTAATGAATGCCTTCCATCTTGAAATGTTGGTATAGTACACATTTGTTGAGGCGTTTCAATTTGCTGACGGGACGGTAGCCATCATCTTTCTTTTTTACCAGAAAAAGATTGCTGATAAACCCCGGAATTCCCCATGGAACCTCTACGATACCTACTTTTTGCAAAAGATCTGCACATTCTGTCTCTATCAGAACCTGATGGATATTGATTTAATCTGAGAGCAGAATGAAACTCTATTTTGTAACCCCTTACAGTACCTGGAACCAAAGCCAGTACCCAAGCATCGTTTGTAATAATTTCCCATACATGAACAAAATGTAATAATATCCCCCCAGCTTTACAGGGGAAGAAAACAGAATGTCATGTATTACCTGATATGGATCTGGACTGACTGTTGCCTCTGTTGCTCCTCGCTCTCCAGGATCCTCCTCGGTGTGGTAAAAAAGCAGACGGTTGTCGTGAGTCCCAAGATGAAGACTGGGGTTGAAAAGGGCCTTTGAGTTGTCTTCCCCATGAGGAGTGGCTGGGAAAACAGCCCCTACCTTTCCCAGTATCTGCAAAAACCTTAGGGTTATAATCCTTAACTAAGGATGTACTTCCTTGAGAATTTATTCTCTAAATAATTTACCCTCGGCCAATGGGCCTGGTTCATTACAGGCAGTATTAGAAAGTTGGGGATCAATCTTCATTACGACGCCTCTGCGCCTCTCACTATTACTTGTTTTTGGAATTTTCCCAAAAACATATGGCACTTTGAATCCACCCTCGCAAAATCTCTGTAATCACAGGTGTATTGGATTGATCTGCTTCCTAATGGACTGACTATACCTGTATCATCCAAATCTGGAGTAGCTGCCACTTCATGAGCGAGGATGGGTGGGAATAGGGGACCTAGGGTGCTTTTTATTATCTGGACTGAATAAAGATTTCCCTTTTGCAGTCCATTACGATTACCATTAAGAGGTATTATCACTATCTGCAACTTTTACCTCAGATTGTCCCTCCATAGAGGATTCATCTTTATTGTCCTTAGACAACGCCTTCAGAATCTTCCTCAGAAATTACTTCAGAAAGTACCTCAGACTCCTCTGAACTGTACTGGGTGCTAGAGGAAGTATCAAATGAATCAGGTTTACTTCTCCTGATTATTTTCTGAGCATGACTAATATCCCAGCGGGCGAGGGTTCCAAATTGTGGATTTTCAGCACTCTTTTCAATGGTGCATGTGTCACACTTGCCAGTCAAACATTCCTCCCCTCTCTCCTCACGGTGAACCCTTTTATGTTTTGTCAAATGAGGGGAATGATTGGAAACAAGTTTCCTTTTCTGGGTGGCATTACCAGCCTTCTTTCAGCTTTATTGAATGCCCTGTCTGAGTCCTCAGCAGACCAAAAAATATCAGACAGAGTGCCAGGGGTTAATCTTTTACTCCTAATCTTCTGAGTGTGTGACACGGTGAGAGAAATAGATTTGGTAATATTGTTCTGCATAACTGCCATGGCTCATTTCATATCTTCTCATCCATCATGGCATGCAATTGTTCCTCACCAAAAGTTTCTCCTCTACTCTCTCTCTCTCAATATTGGGACCCTCTGAGACCATAATGTTAATTATAAAAGCAAACCAAATGGCAAAAAATACACCGACACTGACAAAACAGGTACACTCCTCAGCAGAAATGTCACGGCGGAGTCAGTTAGGTGAATTACTGAGGGAAACAAAAAATCATGTGCTTGTGACGTCACCGTACAAAAGTGCACCTCGCTCAAGACACTCAAAAGCGCAACAGGCTGATAGAACAAACGACCATAGTGGGCAATCGGAGCAGAGCCACCAGCTAGTATGCGAAAAGGGAATACAACCCTGTGACGTCAATGCACAAAAGTGCACCTCGCTCGAGACACTCAAAAGCGCGGCTGACTGATATAACAAACGACTGTAGTGGGCAATTGAAGCGGAGCCACCAGAGTATATGAACATGGAATACAACCACCAGGTCCCACATATGGCAGGGTGGAAAGGGTAGACGATGTGAAGGAAGAAGAACCCTAACAGAAAAATATATGTATATATCTTTCAAACTAAATCTATAAACCCTTTGCATGTGTTGAAAAACACCATGACTGTAAAAGAAGCAGAAAAAACACAATATTAGACATGCATATCAGGTCAATACTTATCTGAGCTGGACTGAGGTGTTCTCCACAAAGATGAAGCCTTGTTTAAAACACCTGTTTATATAGTATATGATCCATGTTGACTGGTTATTCTGCTTGTTCCAGGCAAGAGTTTGTTTGTGCGTTGCTAAGTTTGTTTAACTTGCTGTTAAACCTTTGACGCTGGATAATGGTCTTACAAACTCACCGTAAAACAACGCCGCCCGCCGTCTGCACACGCCGTCCACTCCAGGCCGACGTCCGCGTCATCACATCCAGGTCATTAACCCTCGCGGTGCCGCCCTCAGAGAATCTGCCGCTCCAGGCAAACGCCTTGTTTGCCTCACGGCAGATACGCCCCTGGATAAAGTAAAGAAAGATTCAAAGCATAATAGGAGCCTCTTGTCTGAAATAAAAAATGGATACATATAATACATATAATCATGTATTATAATACATATACACGTAATCAAACAATATAAATAGTGTGTGTGTGTGTGTGTGTATAGTCCATACATATGTAATTCAAATTCACTGCCACACTACTCGATTGGATTGAGATCTGGAGAATTTGGAGGCCAACCACAAACTCGTTGTTGTGTTCCTCAAACCATTCTTGAACCATTTTTGCAGTTTGGCCCTGCCATTAGGGATTATAATTTCCATGGAGAGATGTACTTGGTCAGCAACAATGTTTAGGTAGGTGGTACGTATCAAAGTAACATCCACATGAATGGCAAGATCCAAGGTTTCCCAGCAAAAGATTGCCCAAAACATCACACTGCCTCTACCCGCTTGCCTTCTTCCAATAGTGCCACTTGGTGCCATTTCTTCCCCAGGTAAGTGATACACGCGGACCTATCCACAAGATGTAAAAGAAAACATGATTAATCAGATCAGGCCACCTTTTTCCATTGCTCCGTGGTCCACTTCTGATACTCATGTGCCCATTGTCGGTGCTTTTGGCAGTGGACACGGTTCAGCATGGGGGACCCTGGCCAGTCTGCAGCTGCACGGTTTTGCAACAAACTGTGATGCACTGTGTGTTCAGACACCTTTCTATCGGAACCAGCATTAAGCTTTGAGCTACAGTAGCTTCTCTATTGGATCGGACTACATGGGCCAGCCTTCCCTCCCTACGGGCATCAGTGAGTCTTGGCTGTCCATGACCCTGTTGCCAGTTCACAGGTTTTCCTTCTATCGACCAGTTTTGGTAGGTTCTCACCACTGCATACTGGGAACATCCCATGAGCCCTGCAGTCATCTAGCCATCACAATTTGGCCCTTGTCAAAGTTGCTTAAATCCTTATGCTTGCCCATTTTTTTCTGATACTAACACATCAACTTCAAGGTCAAAATGTTTACTTGCTGCCAAATACATCCCTCCCACTTCCAGGTGCCATTCAGATAATCAATGTTATTAACATCTCCTGTCAGTGGTCATAATGTTAATATGTGTTCATTTTTTAATTTTTATATATTGAGCACTTCTTTTCTTTTTTGCATTATATTTTTAACTTTTAATTATGTAAAGAAGCATCTTTTCTGGTGATATTTGGTTTCATGTCTTACAATGTCTTTCATTTATACACAAGTATATGAGTATTTCTTGCCCTATCTTCTTTTTGATATTTGATATTAATCATCTTTCTTTAGCCAGTTATTGCAATGGGCTCAGTTCACTAAGATATTAATAGCACACAAAGATCTGCAGTAAAATAACTTGTGCTATTTTACAAAAAACATTACATTGATAAAAAATGCAATAATTAACAAATCTGTTACACTTTTACAATGTAAACCTGCCAAGGTGTAAAAAACTTCTTTTTATTTTGGTCCCATTTCTGCTTTGAGGACAGCATATAGATGTATTTAGGAGCAGTTTTGCAAAACAACCCATTGATATGAACTTGTAAGAATGAGGCAAATGTGTTCATAAATACTTCTATTGCCTCACATTGGTGGTAATGAACACAGCACACTGCCCCAAGCTGACAGGCTGCAAATACTGACTGCGACAGCCATGTGCAATTACCACATAGTTAGTTTTTTTTTGTGTGAATTGACTTCAATGCTGCATCACATTTTTCATGCAGTTTTTAGCTAATGTTCGGTATTTACTGCATATTCATTTTTTTTTTTTAATGAATTAACATGTCATTTACTGAAAAAGGCTTCATGACACTGTCGCATGTGATAACATTTTGTGAATTGAGCCCATAAGGGCTTGTTCACACCAAAAGCGTGTGCATTCCAGAGCGGTAGCTGCTGGAACGCACTGCGACCGCTGAGAAACTTCCCCCCACGTTTTGGGGCGGGAGCGGGCGTGGCGGTGCATTGTATTCAATGGCACCGCTTCCACGCCCGCCCGCCCGCAGCGCGATCGAATGTGTGGCAAAACTTTGCCAGCGTTCCGTTCCACTGCAAATGCAAAAAATGGAAGCGGGCGAGGAAGCGGTGCCATTGAATACAATGCGCTGCCATGCCCCCTCCCGCCCAAAACGCAAGGGAAAGTTTCTCAGCAATGGCGGTGCGTTCGGTGTGAACAAGGCCTAATCATTATTGTAGGTCATTGCTGATCTTTATTTTTTTTGTTTTGTTTTCATGTAAATCATTTTAATAATTTGAACCCTAACATTTTGTTAGATTATGTGCAATAATAGATCTAAAATAATTTCCAGTTCAGATATACATTGTGGATAGTCCACAGTAAAACAATTCCAATTTCTTTATACAGTCAGCATTCAGTGTTGCATCATGCTTATGAGATAATAAATCACTTTTGGTGTGCATGTAGCCATGGTGAGAACCATAATGTAAGCACTGACAATATATGTGAAAAGTAATAATATACTTGAAAAATACCAAACAGTGCTGTTCACATACTGCCCAAATTTTATGAATAAAATATTGAATCTTCCCAGCGCTGCTCTAAGCCACTCAGTAATTCACCACACACTGAGCATGTCTGGAGCTTAAAATTAGATTTGTGGAGTACTCATGCAGTGACTATATGCTGCTTATTAAAGCATATCTAAACCCCAAAACAAAAATTTTATATAGTTCAGCTTACCAGTCCTTAGTTGATGTGGCTGTATTAGTTTTCTTTTTCTAGGCATTTTTTCCCTTTATTTTAACCTGGTAATCCTGTGAATAACACAATTCTTGTCCCTGAGTGGTTATGCTTGCTTCACTACTCTATCTTTGGAGGAAACCATTTTCCACATGTTACTTTGCATTGTTACGTAGAATTTGCAAAATGTACTACTTCCCCACATTTGGCATGCATCCCAGGGACCCATTGAAATCAATGGGGACGAGCGCCAAACGCTGGGAACAAATGCCCAGGTGTGAATAGAGACTAACAGTAATCTGCAGGAAGACCACAGGTAGGAAAATATATTTATGAGCCTGTATGTGCATTTGTAAACATCTTGGACATAAACAGAACCAGATTGTTTGCTAGGGCATACAGTACAATATTCCTGTACACTGGTTTTCATAAATGTTCCTAGCGTAATTATGCCCTTGATTAGAAGATGTGAGGTGTGCAGGATGTTGAGGAAACATGTGGGCACCTGGTTTTTGCATGAAGTTTAGCAATATTGTCTCGACGTTGTCAAAAAGTGAAGATAATAATAAGAAAAACCTAATTTTTTTGTACAAATGGTTTGAGCATGGTTAATATTTGTGAACTCTTCACTGTTCAATACCTCTCAAATCGTTTCCCTTTGCAAGTGATTCTGGGTAATAATGTAATTTTGTACATTCAATGCTACACTTGTAGAATATAGCTCAATGTATAAATATATGGATGACATAAATATTCGGTGAAACATAACAGTCTGTGTTTTTTACTTGTGGAGTGAAGCCTTCTTATTTCCTTTTACAAAACACACACATTTTTAGTTTGCTTTATTTTCAGAATATAGCGTTTGCTACGTGTTTTTTAAATTCTAGTAAATTGTTGGGTGTCAGGCTTGAAACAACATATAAAACCTCAAAAGCATATTCACAAAAGCGTGAAGAGTTTGGAGATGGCAGGAGAAGTGAACAATCTAGCTGAACAATATAGCTGAACAATATAGCTGAACCGGAAGGTGAGCTGAATTGGAGAATTTTTCCAAACTTGGCTTAGATTGCTCACTGCTCCTGCCTTCTCCAAACTCTTCACCCTTTTGTGAATAGCCCTTGTGAATAGCCATTCAAATTGAGCAAATCATAACTATTATTGGATGAATAAAGGCATGCATAACGAACGATGACGACGACCGAAATCGAGGCAGAATAATAACAATAAAAATAGTGGGGAACAACAAGGTAGTAAACTTTTGTCCCACAAAAAGAGAGGAATTAAATGTATGTACACCAACGCTAGAAGTCTGGCAAATAAAATAGAGGAGCTTGAAATTAGGCTAATTGAAGAGGACTTCGACATAGTGGGTATAGCGGAAACCTGGCTGGACAGCATGCATGACTGGGCTACTAATATAGAGGGGTATAACCTGTTTAGGAGGGACAGAGGTGGGAGAAAGGGGGGAGGGGGCGTTTGCATTTACGTAAAAAATAATCTAAATGTGCATATAAGGGACGATATCGCGTCAAATAATGGGGAAGACGTGGAAACCCTATGGCGGGAGCTAGATATGGCGGCCGCTAGCCGTAAACGTCTCATGGGTATTTGCTATAAACCTCCAAATATTGGGAGGGTGTCCCCTCCCAAGGGGGCTTATTTGCATCGGGGTACCCCTTTAAATAAGTGGGCACCCAGATGCCGCCCCCCCCCCGCTTGTGAATGAGTAAGGGGTATTCTACACATTCACTAAAGGGTTAAATCAAATAGTAACAAGTCCAGACTTTTAGATAAAATCCTTTAATTGAAAAAAAAACATGGACTACATTTTTGACTATTCCTCTAATTAAAAAAAAAAATGGCTCCATCAATGTAATCCAGCGTCAATCACGATGCACGACCTGCATCGTATGAAAAGCATTATGACACCTCGGCTCACAGTCTCGAATAGCATTCGAAAACTCACGAGTTTCCGAATGCTATGTAGTATTTGATGGCTGAGAATGTAAAATGGGCGGAGCAGCCGTGACGTCACGACTCGCTCCGCCCATCTGTTGACATTCGGGCTGAATGTCATTTTGCGGCGAGTTTTCGTCAGGTTCGGGTGGTCGTCGTGCGGCGGGAATTTTTTTAATTTCGGCGGGTCTGCGGGGGTCGTGCATCGTGATTGACGCTGGATTACTGGTACCCCTTACTCATTCACAAGGGGGGGCGGCATCTGGGTGCCCCCTTATTTAAAGGGATACCCCGATGCAAATAAGCACCCTTGCCCGCAGACCCCCACAACCACCGGGTCAGGGTTGTGAGGAAGAGGCCCTTGTCCCCATTGGCACGGGGACACCCTCCCAATGCCAAGGGCACGTGGCCTCGTAAGGCGCAGGGAGGGGCGCTCGATCGTGCCAGTGCTCGCATCAAGGGCATGGTAGGACTGTTAGTGGGGACCCCACATTTTCCCCCCCATTTTTTGGGGGCTGGGGTTCCCCCTTAAAATTCCTACCAGACCTAAAGGATTTTGGGGGGAACCCCACGCACTTTTTTTTTGTTTTAACTTGGGGGAGGGTCCCTCCTAACATTCCTACCAGACCTAAAGGGTCTGGTATGAAATGGGGGGGAACCTCATGCTTTTTTTTCATCTTCTGCAGTCTGTAAAAAAAACAAAAACATTTTTTTTCTAAAGACACTTTGCTGCTAACGAAATTTCGTCCAATAAACTAAATTTCGACTGGACTACCGCTAACGAATTCTGTCTGAATCCCAAAGCGAATTCAATTGTGGACCCGAATCCGAAAAACGACTACTGCTAAGGAATTTCGTCCGAATCCCGCAACAAATTCAATTGCAGACCCGCATCCGAAAAACAAAATATGTAAAATCCGAATCAAAACGAAACACATTTTTTGCTGGTGCACATGTCTAGTTTTTATTACAACCTGTTCACTGTTCCCAATGAGTAAGGAGGAGTCCAACACATTCTGGATCTGAAGATTTTCAACAGATTTCTTCAAGTCAAAAAGTTGCATATTGAATCTGCCTGGTCAGTTACTGCTTTCCTCCACCCGGGAAACTTTCTTACCTATGAGGACATCAAGGATGCCTTACAGTACATTGCAATATTTCCTGTACATCGGCGCTACCTGCCTTTTGCAGTGGGCACACAATATTACTAAATTTGTTGCTCTTGCCTTCAGCTTGTCCACAGCACCACAAGTCTTCTTAAAAGTCCTGGTTTCAGTCCTGGCCCTGCTTCACTCCCAGGGGGTCTGTCACAAATCTAGGGAAGTGAGCCCTTGTGCAAATAGGTATCCGGATGTAACACTCAGCATGGATATCTGGATTTTTGGATCTCAGCTAGCGATATAATCAAGGGTTAATTCCTCCCCAAAAGGTTGCATGAAAACAGCTTCTCCAGTTAATAGCAGTTCAGAGGATTATCTACAGAACTCTTCAGAGGATAGTTACTTCACTTCCTCAGATAACTTTAGGTACACTTAAATAGTCAAGAAGGTAGGAATTAAATATATACTTGCAGTTCAGAGATACAACAAAGGAAGTCCTTAAAGTACTGGCAGGAATTGTTCAGATAAGGGTGCAATCTTGTATGGTTGATAGCAGGGAGGATCTGTAATAGGTTCCTAGTTTTGCATGGTTGCTGCTGAAGGGTTAACAGCCAGGTACACGCAGTGGTGTATCTGCCCTGAGGCAAACAAGGCGTTTGCCTTGGGCGGCACTTTAGAGAGGGGCGGCAAAAACGCCGCCCCCAAAACAGTCAGGCAAGCCGGGCTGCACAGAATTTGGCAGCCTCGGTTGCCTAATCTAGCGGGACAAGGAGCCAGAGGTGGAGGCGAGGAGAGGAGGTGGCACGTAGGAGGAGCATCAGTAGCAGGAGGGGGGCAGATCCCCATCAGGGGGCGGGTCCAGATACCCGTTGGGTGACAGAGGACGCCGGTTCCGAAGCGTCAGTTGGGCACAGAAGGCCCGGGACCTGCAAGTGCAAGATGGGCGGTGGAAGAAGCTTGGGGCGGTCCGGCAGTTGGGGCTGATCCCCATCAGGGGGCGGGTCCAGATACCCGTCGGGTGACAGGGGACGCCGGTCCCGAAGCGTCAGTCGCGCACAGAAGGCCCGGGACCTGCAAGTGCAAGACGGACGGTGGAGGAAGCTTGGGGCGGTCCGGCAGTTGGGGCGGATCCCCATCAGGGGGCGGGTCCAGATACCCGTCGGGTGACAGGGGACGCCGGTCCCGAAGCGTCATTCGGGCACAGAAGGCCTGCAAGTGCAAGACAGGCGGTGGAGGAAGCTTGGGGCGGTCCGGCAGTGAAGGAGGCCAGGTCCATCAACAGGTGGCAGATGCAGGTAAGTGGATCACAGTGGTGGTTACAGAAGTGACAATTGGTGCATTACTGAAGGACTTAGAAGTGTAGGTGTAGTGGCAGCAGGCACAGACATGCCTTTAAGTGCAGTGGTGTGGAATGACACACTGCTGCAGTGGCAGAGGGGCGAGTTGGTTTATTGCTGGCAGGTGTAAAGGCAGTGGGTGCAGCATGTCACTTTAGTGCAGGACCTGCAGTTGCAGTAGGGAACATTGTGTAAAAAAGTGTGTGAACTCTCTGGTGGCAGGTGCTAAAGTTTGCATCGGTGTAGAGTGACATTGGGTTCAAGCAAAGGTCAAGTCTGTGGTGGTGGATGCAAAAGGGCACATCAATGCAGTGCGAGTGGAGGTGGAAAAAGAAACATTGCGCAATAGTTTGCATTGGTGCAGTGGCAGCGGTACAAAAGTGCATGTTGGTGCAGTGCCTGTGGTTGAAGTGGACATTGGTTCAGTGGTTGTAATTGGGGTCATGGGTGTCATTGCAATATAAAGCTGCACTGTGCTGCTTCAGGGCTCAAACTTTTACTAACAGGAACTCTTCCATAATGCTCCAGCCCCATACCCCTCACCTATCTCCTTCTTCCTCCTTCTCTGCCACATAGCGCAGTGACTGAGTTGAAGTGGCACAGGGATCCACACAGCTTGAACGCTTACCACATGTACATGATAGTACTAGAATTATTCCCATTCCTGTGACCATTTGTTAAAGTCCCCACAGAGTAAGTACATTTCAACAAAATCTAAATGACCAGGGCTTTACTATTCAGGTGATATGAGAAAATTTGCCCTAAATTAAAGGCTACTAATGAAGCTCAAAGTAATAAGGAAACCAGAGCAGACAAAATCCGGAGCATTTGCCCATGACAACCGATTAGCTTCTATCACCTTCAAAACTTAAAAAACTGAAGAGAGAAGCTGATTGGGTACTATAGACCAACTGCTCCGGATTTTGTCTGCTCTGGTTTCCTTAAGCGTTATTACCTTGAGCTTCATTAATAGACTATAATTTAGGGCAAAGTTTCTCATATTACCTGAATAGTAAAGCCCTGGTCACTTAGATTTTGTTGATATGTACTTACTCTGTGGGGACTGTAACACAAGGTTAGCATTAACCAGTTGACATCCGCGGTGTTAAACCCCCTTCCCATCCAGGCCATTTTTCATTATTCATAGCTGCGGTACTTTGACTGACATTTATTCCGTCATGCAACGCTGTACTGAAATGAATGTTATACCCTTTTTTGGGGACAGATAGAGCTTTCTTTTGGTGGTCTTTATTCACCACTGGGGTTTTTATTTTTTACTATATTAAGGAAAAACTACCGAAATGTAAAAAAAAAAACAGTTTCCCCTATATTAAATGATAAAACAATTATTATTACCCAATTTTTTGGTAAAATATAAAAGACGGGGTCACGTCGGGTAAAAAGACACCAAACATGTCAAGCCTTAAAATTGCGTGCGCGCGCGAAACCTCAAAAAACGATAATTCCCAAAATTGGCCATAGACGACGCTTTAAAAGCTGTTACCGCTCATCAGTTTAGTGTTATCAGTGATTGATGGCCCTAAAATGATTGCTCTCCCTGCGACGTTCGCGGCGATATGTAACATGTGTAGCGCAGGGGTGGGCGAAAAAACGAGCACATATAGACGATCGGCAGGCTATGGAGCCGCCGATCGTCTATATGTGAAACACCCGGTAACGGGTGTTTGCATTGGTCGGGTCTTTTCTGCCAGGGGGCGCGCGCCAGCAGAAAAAAAATGCCGTCTGGAGACGGCAACCCGCCAATGCTGCAGTGCCGTCCGTCCGTTTTTTTACAAGGGGAGGACGGCAAGTGGTTAAAGTCAGTTTCAATCAATTCCCCCTATTGCTTCAGGTTTCCTGATGTGATAGGGCCAGGGGCGTATCTGCTGCGAGGCAAACAAGGCTGTGCAGCGGGCTCCGCAGGATCTGTGGTGGGCTCCGCTGGGTCTCAGGGGGGGCTGTGCGGGGTCTCAGGTGGGCTCTGCGGGGTCTCAAGAGGCTTTGCAGGATCTGTGCTGGGCTTCACAGGGTCTCAGGGGGGCTGTGCAGGATCTGTGTTGGGCTCTGCGGGGTCTCAGGGGGGCTGTGCAGGATCTGTAGTGGGCTCCGCAGGGTCTATGGTGGGCTCTGCAGGATCTGTGGTGGGCTCCACAGGGTCTCAGGTGGGCTTTGTGGGGTCTATGGTGGGTTCTGCAGGGTTTTAGGGGGACTGTGCAGAATCTGTGGTGGGCTCTGCCGCCTGCAGCCCCACCCGAGACCTGCAGTGCCCACCAGAGATCTCTCATAGCCCACCTTAGACCCCGCAGAACCCACCACAGATCCTGCACAACACCCCTGAGACCCCACATAGCCCAACACAGATCCTGCACAGCCCCCCTGAGACCCTGTGAAGCCCAGCACAGATCCTGCAAAGCCCCCCTGAGACCCCGCAGAGCCCATCTGAGACCCCAGCTTTCCTGCTATGATAATAGCGGAACATGTCAAAAGCTGAATACAATGTGTGCACTGTATCCAGCGACTGACAGGTTACATAAAAAGTCAAAAACAGGAAGGGGTGGGGCAAATTTAGTGGGGGCAGGAGGGTAGACATGTGCATCGGCAAAAAAAATTGTTTAGTTTTGATTTTGTGTTATTTAATTTTTTGGGATTCGAGTCCGAAAGCCAATTCGTTTTGGGCTTCGGACGAAATTCGTTAGCGGTAGTCTGTACGAATTGTCGTTTTGTTGACGGTTCGTTCATTGCAGCAAAAGTGACATTTGAGGAGATTTTTTATTTTTTTCTTAAATGTCACTTTGCTGCAACTAAATTTCATCCAACAAACAAAATTTGGTACAGACTACCGCTAACGAATTTCGGAATCGGAAATTCGGATTTGTTTGCATTTGTTATTATCTGTAATTTCTGAGTTACGTCTTGCCTGGGGCAGCCCCAAACCTAAATGCACCACAGGGTACAAGGCAACTTTAGGCTCCAGTGGATTTCATCTCTTGAAATCAGCTACATAATCCTCTACTGGACATTTCCTCTGTTTTAGGGATCATAAGGCTGTCTTAGCAGAAAGTTGTTTAGTTGAATCTTCATATAATAAAGACATTGCATTACAGAATTCACTGAAAGAGTTAAGCACAGGATCCTCTTTTTCTATGAATGTGTTGGCCCATGCTCTAGGTACCCCTCTTAAGTGTGATATAGTGGTGCAGACTTTTTTTCTGTCTGTAGAATATGTTCTAGGTTTGAGCTCAAACATTCATTTACACGCATTAAGGAACTCTCTGTTATACAGCAGTGACAAAATTATCGTACTGCCCGTTGTAAATTATCGGACTTTTCCCCTGCACATCAGCAGCTGGTCGGCCAAGATGGTGGGTGCGCCACATGTGACAGGTCTCCAGGAAAGATCCCTCCTCATGGGGATCCCTCCTCATGCAGCACGAGCAGGCGACCATCAATGGTGGCGAGTCCTCTCCCCCTATTTCCACCACCACAAGAAGACAGGTCAAAACCAAACGCTCCAAAGGAGAAGCACAAGGGAGGGGGGAAGGGCATACTGCTTCTTCACATGCCCTGTCAGCTATAGAGCCTGACTCAGTGCTGCAGCAGCCAGCCTCGGTTTCTGATTTGAGACACATGCTGTCGGCTCTCAGGGAAGACATACACCATGACATGACCTCTGTAGTTTCTAAACTCACTGCAACGCTCCAAGACCTCAAGGTGAGGGTGTCCCATATAGAAGACAGCATGAAAGATATATCATCTGGTCATAATGATGTTGTGGATGCTAGATCATAATGACGAACTCCAATGGGTTAAAGCCAAGCTGGCAGACCTAGAAGACCGCTGTAGGCGGAATAATATTACGTTTAGGGGAGTCCCGGAATCGGTACCCCAGTCTCATCTAGTGCCTTTTCTGCAACAGCTCCTGCTTAAAATGATTCCTCAAACTGTTATGCAGGACCTGGTCATTGTTAGAGCGCACAGGCTACCTTAACCTAAAACCCTGCCAGACATGATCCCCGGAGACGTTCTGGCTAGGATCCACTTCTTCCATATTAAAGAAAAGGCTATGATAGCCGCCAAGAACAAAGTGGCGGTCTCCACTCCATATTTGGGGATTTCCTTATACGCGGACTTATCGCAAGCTACGATTCTGAATCAGAAGAAGCTGAAACCAATAACGAATATCCTCAGGAATCATCATATCCCCTATAAATGGGGGTTCCCCAAAAAAAGTTCTGGTTACCGTCCAAGGAAAAACACACTCAATCTCCTCCATAGAAATGGGTGGCCACCTCCTCATGGAATAGGGCTTGGTTTCCGTGGCCCTTCTACTTGAACTGCCTCCTCCAATGGGCATGCAGGCATGGAATACACATGAAGTAGTTTCTTCCCTACATTCGTATCCTTGTCAAGTGGGCTGGGATAAGAGCTGAAAAGTCACATATCCTTTGTCCCTTCGGGACGCACTGGATTTGCCAGTGATCTACCTACAGTTTGTTCCCCGATGTCAGCAGCACATGCTACACATGAAATTCAAGTCTTTTTTCTCTACGTTTCTACAGTTCTGTCCTCATGGGTTCTGCAGGACCACATGACGGGGTGATGCCACTCTTTTTTGTTTTAGCATCCTATATATACCATGTCTTATAGGATTGCCTCCCTTAACGCTCAAGATCTTTGCTAAAGTCTTGGCCAATAGATTAATGCCCCTACTCCCGGAGCTGGTGCACCCAGATTAAGTGAGTTTCGTGAAGGATAGCCAAGCCCCTGACGGCACTAGGAGGTTTAACATCCCGAGACATGCGGAAATTACTAAGACCCCTGTTATCGCTAGATGCCAAAACGGCTTTCGATAGGGTCCATTGGGGATACCTAGTAGCTACTTTGTTGAATTTTGGCTTCTCAGGACCAATGCTGAAGGCTATGTTGTCTCTATATTCCAACCCCACGGCTAAAATAAACGCGGCGGGACACCTGTCGGAAGCCTTTTCTATCACAAATGGCACTCGCCAAGGTTGCCCCCTGTCCCCACTACTATTTGTCCTGCTTATGGAACCACTGGCAACGTTAAGGACAAATTCCCACATTAGGGGGTGTCCCACTTAATGACCGGGAACACAAGATCAGTCTACTTGCTGACGATGTGGTCCTCATGCTTTCACACCCCAGTGCTTCCCTTGCAGCAGCACAAAAAGTGTTGGATCAATTTAGCGAAATTTCCTATTATAAAGTAAATTAATCTAAATCACAAATCTGGGGAATCCATATTTTACCATCGTTGAAGGGGAGATTGCTGGCGCGGTTCCCTTATAGCTTGGCTCTGGGTTCCTGTAGTTCTACTAGCATTTGTATACTTTTGAAAAAACCTCAATAAAATATTTGAAATAGAAATAATGAAACAGCTTGGGAGGCTGAGCAGGAAGCAAAATGTCAGAATCATCAGGTGAGGCGGTAACACCCATAGCTGCTAGCTCTGTACAGCAAGGAAGCGAGAGCAGAACAAATGCTAGTAGAAGCAAGGAGGTAAGAACAAGTTTGGCCAGATCCATGAGAAGACCTTGATCTGTGATGCTGTACCTTAGGAATAGAACTTGTGTTTGTTCAAAGAGGCACTTCTCCAACTTAGCACAGAGGTCCCAAAGTCGCTGTAGCACCATTTTCACATGGAGGTGATGGGTAGACATGTGCACATCAATAAAAGATGCTTTTTATTGATGCTTTCAGATGTTATACACAGATATACAACCAAGAAACAGAAAAACAAAAAAAAAACAAAAAACATTGAAACCCAGACAGAGAGCCAAAGTGTTCCATCTTTACTTTGAGGCGCCTGGAGGCGCTTAATTTCCTGTTTTAGATTGTCCACTGTTCCGGCCCCCATAACGCCTTTATTTGACAACGCCGTACTAGCTTTGGAGATGAAGGCTATGACCCTAGGGGGCTATACTTGTTTGCAATGGACCCTCACTAAGGACTTTGTTCAGTTTACCACTGGTAGGTTCAATACTCCACGTACCGTCACCACCTGGACAAGTAATTGGCTGGAATTAGAGCAACTGTCATTTAGTGGAACCCTCAGTTTTCAAGGCTCTTTGTATAGATCTCTTACTGATTTTGAATGATTATGCCTGCAATCTGAAGCTCCATGCCATACCCTTTTATTTACAAAATGCTTTCTTCTAGGGAGGCTGTTGGCTTGCCAGGATAGGTTGAGTGGTAGCATAGAGGCAAAACGATTATAGATGGAGATTGGGAGATGGCTTTTCTCTGTAAATGTTCGGTGTCTTGTTATACTTTTGAAAAAAACTATACAATTATCTACCGTGCAGGGCTCCTCTCTTTTTTTTTTTTTTAAAAGTACTTTTTATTACGTTTTCAATATGCATATAAAGTTACAAACATACTCTTCCCCCCAGATGCCTATGCCACTACAAGTCACAAAAACCACATCTCAATCCTACCCAATGCGTCTCATTGTCCTAGCGTTATGGTATGGTATACCGCCATCCCCCGACTCCCCCGCCCGGCAGAGGCGCTGTGTTACGTGCAGATAGTAAGAGATCAGCTACACCAGGAGATGGCAGCACACGATCCTAGAAGAATCCGAGTCTCACGGGAGTAATCGCATGCCCAGAGAAGTTTGAGATCAGAATTCAACCCTCGCCCAGGGGCCGCCTAAGGTATTTACCATTCAAGGAGTGAATATCCTCAAGTTAAGGTCATCCGATGGCCCCAAACCCTATTGAACTTCTTCGGACAGCCTCTACTAATGTAGGCTGCTTTATATACAGGTGAAACTCGAATAATTAGAATATCATGCAAAGTTCATTTATTTCACGAATGCAACTTAAAAGGTGAAACTAATATATGAGATAGACTCATTACATGCAAAGCAAGATAATTCAAGCCGTGATTTGTCATAATTGAGATGATTATGGCTTACAGCTCATGAAAACCCCAAGAACCCCAAATCCACAACCTCAAAAAAGTAGATTACATGCAATCAATAAAACAAGGATTGTACATAGAACAATATCGGACCTCTGAAAAGTACAAGCATGCATATGTACTCAGTACTTGGTTTGGGCCCCTTTTGCAGCACTTACTGCAATTACTTTTGCACAATATTCTAATTATTCGAGTTTCACCTGTAGGTGTATAGAGGCGTCCACAATGCCCCTCAACTCCGCCAGAGAGGGGGGGTTTGTTCGTTTCCAGTGCAGCACTATCAATTTCCTTGCCTAAAACAACAGTACCCCAATCAGTGTACGTAGGGCAATGGTAGGAGCGGCCTGTTCAGTGAGGCCCATCAGACACATAGGGATGGTACACGAGATGGGGAGTGCCAACACCTGCGACATGAAATCCGTGACTGATTTCCAGTACCCTACTATCCCCGGACAGTCCCAGAAAATGTGTCTGAAGTCAGCTGGCTGTGCCGAGCAGCGCCAGCAGGAGAAGGAGGTATCCCTGTATATTTTTGACAGTCGTGCAGGCATGTAGTACACTCTATGCAGGATTTAAATTGTATGAGGCGGTCACGAACCGATACCAAGTGGGAAAAGGGGTAATCCCACACCTCCTCGCAGGCATCATCCGAGAGATCCGGTACATCCTCTACCCACTTCAGTCTGCAAGGAAGTTTATGGACACCCGCTGTAGCTGACAGGGCCTGGTAGACCAGCGATAAGGGCTTTTTTTATACCCTCTCGCCGAAGGAGTGATTCCAAAGGCAAGACGGTAAGGGCGCAGTGAGATCCCCCCATTTGTGTCTGGTAAGCATGCCATAGTTGGAAGTATCTAAACAGGTAGTTGTTCGGAAGGTTAAATTTCCCCTGTAGTTCTGCGAAAGATGCCAGCGAACCGGTCAAAGTTATATCCCCAATGGTCTTTATTCCCCTCTCCGGCCAAATGTGGAAGTCTGGGATAGCCATAAAGTGTCGCAGTTTCGGGTTATTCCATAAAGGGGTATGTGGTGATATATCAGTATTTTCAGGATACAGTATTTTGCGCACTTCATCCCAAGCCTTGAGAGTTGCTGTCATGGACACTGTCATAGGGTATGGCGCCCCCACCCCCCTATAAACCAGCCTGCTCAAGGCTGCGTATGACCCAACTGATGCTGCCTCTGTCACCACCGCCGCATCACTATCTTCCGCGGTTAGCCAACGATGAACCACCACCATCTGCCCAGCTAGATAGTATTTTTTAAGGTTGGGTAGTGCCAAACCCCCCTGGGCCCAGGGCTCCTGGAGGAGACTGAGCTTAACCCGCGGGGTCTTGTTATTCCACACAAATGAGAACAGTTGATGCATTTTTTTTAAAAAGGCATTGGGTATATGCATAGGAGAGTTTCGCAGGAGGTATAGCAGGACCGGGAGTATCTTCATTTTGATGAGATTAGTGCGTCCAATTAGAGTCAATGGCAAATGCATCCACGCATGCAACCTCCGCTTAGTGGTATGGAGTAATGGAAGGACATTCAGGGTATAATAGTCTCCGACATGGGCAGTAATGGTGACCCCCAGGTAGGTAAGCCTGTCAACCCACTGTAGAGGGAGGGTCTGGTCCTCCTGTAAACTTGTCCGGGGGCCTAATGGCAGAATATGGGATTTTGACCAGTTCACCCGCAATCCCAAGAACACAGCAACATTCTCAAGTATTTCCAACACCACGCGTAAGGAGGGTCCAGCATCCGAGAGGAACAGGACGAGGTCATCAGCATACAATGCTAGACGTTCCTCAATCCCTCCCACCCGGATGCCCCTAATGTCCGGAGACGAGCGAAGGGCCACCGCCAGGGGCTCCATCACCAGGGCAAATAGGCCCGGTGACAAGGGGCATCCCTGACGCGTGCCCTGCTCCACTTCAAAAGGTGCGGAGAGTACATGACCAATCTTCAGAGCCGCCCTGGGTCTGTTATATAGTACAGCAATCCATTTCTGGAACCTTGGGCCAAAGTTCATAAAGTGCAGCACCCGGGTCATGAATCCCTAATCCACCGAGTCGAATGCCTTGGCAATGTCCAGGGACACCAGCGCCCCGGTGCCCCCACCATCCTGCGACAGATGTATGTGGGTAAACACACGACGCAGATTGGTGTCCGTGGACTTGCCCGGCATGAAACCCGTCTGATCAATGTTCACCAAGGAACCAATCACCCTAGACAAGCGGGTGGCCAGAACCTTAGTAAGGATTTTTAGATCCATATTGAGAAGGGCTATGGGTCGGTAGGAGGAACACAGAAGGGGGTCCTTGCCGGGCTTGGGGAGGATAACAACATGGGCATCACGGAAGGAGTCTGGAAGTTCGCCTGATATTAACGCAGAAGCGTACAGATCCCGAAGCCTGGGAGCCAGCCCCTCTGCATTCATTTTATACCACTCCCCAGGCATACCATCCGGGCCTGGGGATTTGTCATTCGGAAAAGAGGAGATGGCAGCCAGTATCTCGGGAACCGAGACCTCCGCCTCCAAGAGCTTACTATCTGCCTCCTCCAGTCTCGGCAAGGACAACCCCCCCAGAAGCCCATCCAGGCGAGCCGAGTCATAGCCCGGAATCCTGGAGTAAAGGTTCTGATAATAGGAGTAGAATTCCTGTAGGATGGCCTGCGGTTCGGTGACTCTATCCCCCCTGTCAGTCAAAATACATGGAACAGTCGTAAGATTCCTCTGATCCGCAACCAACAAAGCCAGGAATTTTTCATTTTTGTCCCCCCGTTCAAACAGCGACTCACGCAGTTCCCTTAGGGAGCATCTAGTCATCTCAACGTGGTGGAGGTTAAGCGCCCGTCGTCCTAAAAAAAAGGGGGCAAACAGAAGTCCGTGCGTAACGTGGTGGAGAGGCCGCCGCCTCCCATGAAACATTAGGCCTGTCGCATATGGCCAAGGCATCAGTGGCATATCGTTCCAATGGTGCTAGGAATGAAGATTCTGTGGATCCAATCCCCAGCTCAGGGGTCTCCCTATAGCATACATCAGGTAGGTAGGATGGGAAGAAGCAGCAACAGCAGCTAAACATGGCACCCCCAAGATGAGTACTCCAATGTAGCTCTCATGAAAAACCACAGGCCCTGTTCAACGTATGGTATCCAGCCAATCTCCCGCCTGTACTGGGGTGTCAAAGAAATGGACCGTGCCCGAGTGCTGGATCCGCAACCTACTCGGATAATACATGCCATATTTAATTCCTTTCTCCCGGAGTCTGCGCCGGATCTCAACAAAACCTCTCCTTTTCTTCTATATCTCCGCGGAGAAATCAGGGAAAAAGCGAAGGTGCCCGCTCGGTGCCATGGACATGCAGAGGCTCCCGCTCCTCCAGCAGTGGCATCGGATTTGGAGAAGACCAAGGAGGAGGCCGATACCATTAGAGGGTGAAGAAGGTCTGGGACACAGGGAGTTAACCCCTCGATCAGGAGCAGCAGGTGCATGGACTTCAGGTGAGTGAAGCATCACAAACTTTTATACAGCAAGTGATGAGATCAGAATATAATCCCATCACATCCACCCTCCCCTCCCAGACAATCGGTCTTCACAACACCACAGGGCTTCCGCTGCTAACGATCTCCAGACAGCCATACAGGAGCCTGGCCAGAATGTCATTGTTCTGAGCTCCCTCAGAGTACAATGGGAGATAACGAGGGATGGTGCTGATAGTCTTTCCATAACCAGGTCACACAGCATAACGCACTCAAACATAACTCAACACCAATACACATTTAACTTATAAACTCATCACCATGTCGTCACACGCACTCTTTATGGTGTGACTGGGCACTCATTGTTTACATCTGCTGCTAAAAATGTAAAAAATCCAGTTGCCCAATACCAGTGATCAGATCCTTCTAAATGCCAGACTGCTTTCACATATAACCTATGCCATGCCACCCCATACTGAGTGATAGGAAAGCAGGATTTATTGCGTTCTTTACTACTGAACTGTGTGTTTCTTTCTGCCCTCTGTGCATTCCTTCATTCTGCCCTCTGCGCGTTACTTACTTCTGCCCTCTGCGCGTTACTTACTTCTGCCCTCTGCGCGTTACTTACTTCTGCACTCTGCGCGTTACTTACTTCTGCACTCTGCGCGTTACTTACTTCTGCACTCTGCGCGTTACTTACTTCTGCACTCTGCGCGTTACTTACTTCTGCACTCTGCGCGTTACTTACTTCTGCACTCTGCGCGTCACTTACTTCTGCACTCTGCGCGTCACTTACTTCGGCACTCTGCGCGTCACTTACTTCGGCACTCTGCGCGTCACTTACTTCGGCACTCTAGAACAGTAGAAAGGCATCATGGCACACTCACAAACTAGCATGTAAAACAACTTGTCTCACCACTAAGGACAATGACAGAGGTTTGGATACACGTCTTCTGCAAAGGATGTGTAAGCCGCACTGCCGCGCCAAGGCACCTCTTATAGTGCGGTCCTAACTCTAAACTATGAGAGTCTCCATCTTGGAGCACATGGGGCAGAAGATATCAAATTGGGTGCAGGCTTGTCAGGAGGACGCCCCACCTCCTTAAAGGTACAGAAACACACAAGGGATCCCGCACATCCCATTGGCAGCTGAGAAACCCCATGCGTCGCTGCACCAAATCGGTAAAGCAAAACAAACGACAAACGCACTCAACAATTTGTTACCAGTTGTACAGTAAGGTGCACACGAAATGGGCTTTGAACAGTAGAACAGTAGAAAGGCATCATGGCACACTCACAAACTAGCATGTAAAACAACTTGTCTCACCACTAAGGACAATGACAGACCTCTGTCATTGTCCTTAGTGGTGAGACAAGTTGTTTTACATGCTAGTTTGTGAGTGTGCCATGATGCCTTTCTACTGTTCTCACCACTAAGGACAATGACAGACCTCTGTCATTGTCCTTAGTGGTGAGACACCTTGATAGACATCCTTGATGAACGAATTTAGGTCTAGTTCGTATAAGGTGTTAAGGGTATGACCTTTATACGAACTAGACCTAAATTCGACCCTTTCATTGGATTTCGAATCTTTGATCACTCCTGAAATTATTTATACTTCCCTGAGACCTAAATCTACTTTCTTCCCGGTCCACTCTAAAGGACCTTTCATTGATACATTCTATCATGTAGTTTTTGCTGACCTGCAGAAAGTTTGCAAAAATGCCAAGCATCATCCTAATCTAACATTTCTAGAAAACAAAGCATTGAAAGATTTAATCCTCAATAAAAATATAGTCATCAAACAGGCTGATAAGAGAGGCGGGATCGTGATTCAAGACCGCCCAGTATATATCACCGAAGCCCTGAGATTACTGTCAGACACCACCACATATATACCGTTACCCACAGATCCACTACCAACGTTCTCCAAAGAACTTGATAACCTCATCACTACAGCATCCCACAAAGCCATTATCAATAAAAAAGAGAAAACTTTTCTGAATCCAAAATTTCCCAGTACCCCTTATTTTTATCCCCTCCCGAAAGTACATAAAGATTTAATTAATCCCCCAGGGCGCCCTATTATCGCCAGCACTAATAGTTTGACCAGTGGCCTCGCTGTCTACATAGACCACTTCCTTCAACCTATACTGGCATCCCTCCCTTCCTTCATCAAAGATTCCGGACACCTTATCCGTCCTATAGTTGGATCTCGCTAGATGTCACCTCCCTTTATACATCTACATCTTTATACAACTATTCCCCACCAAGTGGGTCTAAACGCCTTGCTTTATTTTCTTACCAAATCCTCCATCCGCCATAGCCAAGCACAGTTCATTTTGAATTGTACAGAGTTCGCCCTTACACACAATTATTTCTCCTTTTTGGGCAAGTTCTATTTACAGACTCAAGGGACAGCTATGGGGGCAAATTTTGCTCCAAGCTATGCCAACTTGACCATGGGCCAAGACCGCACTCCATATTTGGAGCAACAACGGTTGGTTTTCTACGGCAGGTATATTGATGACATTCCGATTATTTGGGATGGCCCCATCAATAGTGTGCGTGAGTTCCTTGCTCATTGTAATGACAACCAATTCGGGTTGTCCTTTACGTTTGAGTCCAACGACACCAAATTGGTGTTTTTGGACCTTGAATTGTCCTTTAAGAACCAGGATATCATTACAAGTAACCACGTAAAACCAACCGGAGGTAACTCATACCTTGGACCCCCCGGTTGTGCGCTTGTCCCTTTTTTTCCTTGCTTTTAGTCTTAAAATATGCAATTTATGCAGTTAATTTTTTAAATATTGTTTGCATTTTATTTAATTATGGACATGGCTTGAAACATTTTAGGTTGTCTCGCCAGTCAGTCAAAAATGTCACCAGTCAGCATGACCGGACTACAGCCTTGCAGTTTATTAAATTTTTTGGGGGATACATAGAGCTTTCTTTTGGTCGCCAACTGTCTGCAGAGTCAATAGCTACAGACCTCCAAACTTCGTGTGGCCTTCAGATTGGCACAATAGTAATAGAGCTTCATGGAATGGGTTTCCATGGCCGAGCAGCTGCATCCAAGCCTTACATCACCAAGTGCAATGGAAAGCTTTGGATGCAGTGGTGTACAGCACACCGCTACTGGACTCTAGAGAAGTAGAGACGTGTTCTCTGGAGTGACGAATCACACTTCTCTGTCTGGCAATCTGATGGACGTGTCTTGGTTTGGTGGTTGCCAGGAGAACGGTACTTACCTGACTGCATTGTGCCAAATGTAAAGTTTGGAGGAGGGGGATTATGGTATGGGGTTGATTTTCAGCGGTTGGGCTTGGCCCCTTAGTTCCAGTGAAGGGAACTCTTAAGGCATCAGCATACCAAGACATTTTGGACAATTCCATGCTCCCAACTTTGTGGGAACAGCTTGAGGATGGCCCCTTCCTGTTCCAACATGACTGCGCACCAGTGCACAAAGCAAGGTCCATTAAGACATGGATGAGCGAGTTTGGGGTGGAGGAATTTGACTGGCCTGCACAGAGTTCTGACCTCCACCCAATCGAACAGCTTTTGGATGAATTAGAGCGGAGACTGCGAGCCAGGCCTTCTCGTCCAACATCAGTACATGACCTCACAAATGCGCTTCTGGAAGAATGGTCAAATATTCCCATAGACACACTCCTAAACCTTGTGGACAGCCTTCCCAGATGAGCTGAAGCTGTTATATAGCTGCAAAAAGTGGGCCAACTCAATATTGATTGTGTGTGTGTATATATATATATATTTATATATAAAAAGTTGGAAGTGTAGATGTTGAGCTAAAGACAGAGTGTTATAACTGGCAAACATTGTGATGTGTACTACACAGGAAAAAAACAGCATTCAGCAAATTAAATTAGACTTTGCCACTTTATGGCTATTTTCCCAAAAATGGGTATCAGCCACAAATTGCCTTCCGTTTGCTGGTACAGACAACACATCTAAAACAGTCGGTGAGGACAGGAAATAATTCATACTCCATAGTTACTCCATAGTGCTAGTATTGGGGTGCAGATGTTAAGTCCAACAAAATATGCATACATATGCAAAAAAACATGCAGCTTTATTTGGCAGTATCTCCAATTTTCTATAAAGGAGGACAAGTAAGCAACCATTAATCAGGCTTAAACATTTTATATTATATTACACATTTAGAGACTAAATTTACAGAATGAGGTGAAGTAATACTTTACATTATCTGCATAACATGATTATAAGTTAGTCACAAAACCAGTCTGGAATGGCAGCATTTCGTGTAAAAACATGTTTTGCTAAGGATCAACTCCTATATTGCTAGAAAAGCGTGCAGTGTTGTGAAAAGATGTTTGATATTTAACCTATTTGAGTCCACAGAATAACACCCTGCAGTACTGTAGGCTGAATAACGGGTCACTGTGTGAGTGTAACCGCATACAATGTGCAACACAATTGTATCAATTTTAACAGTATATGTGTGTGTGCATGTGAATATATATATCGAAATATATATATATATCTATATATATATATACACACACACACACACACATACACACAGTGTGTGCACAATTATTAAGCAAGTGAGTATTTTGACCAAAACACAATTTATATGCATACTATCCAACTCCAAGCTGTATAAGCTTGAGGGCTTAATGGATACCAGGTGATGTGTATTTGTATAATGAGGCCCTCCCTCATTACACAAATACACATCACCTGGTACACATTGTGGCCTCAGGAGATCAGCACCCTATATGAAGTTGTGCATAATAATTAGGCAGCTTCTTTTCCTTAGGCAAAATGGGCCAAAAAAAACAGATTTAACTGACTCTGAAAAGTCAAAAATTGTAAAAAGTATTTCAAAGGCATGCAGCACTCCTGAAATTGCTAAGATATTGGGGCGTGATCACAGAACCAAACGTTGTGTTGCAAATAGTCAACAGGGTAGCAAAAATCGTGTTGAGAAAGAAAGACGAAAATTAACTGCCAAAGATTTGAGAAGAATCAAACGTGAAGCTACCCATTATCATCTACCCATTATCCTCCAGTACGGTCATATTCCAAAACGGCAACATACCTGGAGTGCCCGGAAGTACTCGGTGTTCAGTGCTCAGAGACATGGCCAAGGTAAGGAAGGCTGAAACCTGACCACCACTGAACAAGACACATAAGTTGAAATGTCAAGATTGGGCCAAGAAATATCTGAAGACAGATTTTTTCAAAGGTTTTATAGACTGATGAGAGTGACTCTTGACGGACCAGATGGATGGGCCCCTGGATCAGTAATGTGCACAGAGCTCCGCTTCAACTCAAACGCCAGCAAGGCGGAGGTGGGGTACTGGTATGGGCTGGTATTATTAAAAATAAGCTAGTTGGACCTTTTTTGGGTTGAAGATAGACTCAAAATCAACTCCAAAACCTACTGCCACTTTTTAGAAGACACTTTCTGCAAGCAGTGAAGGTCAAGAAGACCATGATATTTATGCAGGACAATGCTCCATCGGATGCATCAAAATACTCCACTGCGTGGCTAGCCAGTAAAGGCCTTAAAGATGAAAGAATAATGACATGGTTCCCTTCCTCACCTGACCTAATCGAGAACGTATGGGGCCCTTCTTAAATGAGAGATTTACAGTGAAGGAAAACAGTACACCTCTGAATAGTGTCTGGAAGGCCGTGGTTGCTGCTGCACAAAAAGTTGATCGTCAACAGATCAAGAAAAGGAAAGACTCCATGGATGGAAGGCTTATGTTATTGAAAAGAAGGGGGCTATACTGGTCACAGATTTTGTTTTTGAAAATGCCAGAAATCTTTATTTGTAAATTGTTAGTTGTTTGTTTATTATTCTCACTTTAACAGATGAAAATAAACAAGTGAGATGGAAACATTTTCGTTTTCCATTTAGTTGCATATTATTCCTGCACACTAATAGTTGCCGAATAATTGTGCACACATAGATATTCTTCTAAGAAATCCAAAACCTCAATCTTTCTTAAATATTCAGGTTTGAGGTTTAGTAACATTTTGGATTGACCGAGAGCACTGTAATTGTTCAAGAATGGCAAAAATACAACTTGCCTAATAATTGTGCACACAGTGTGTGTGTGCGTGTGTGTATGTATATATAGATATACATACATACACACACACACACACACAACAAGGGAAGACGTGGTGGGGTTGATTTACTAAAACAGAAGAGCATATTCACTATGCAAAGTGCATTTTCACCTTGTTTCACCTCATTCACTAAGTTAAGTAGGGATTCATTTTCAAAGAATACTCAATTCATGTGCAAGAAAAAAAAAGGATTTTTGCTTGCACATTGCTTAGCTTTACCTCATTTATTAGGCTAAGTGAAAATTCCCTTACGTTAGTGATTGAAGTCAGTACTGCCCGTTTCATTCATCTAATCATGTGCAAACATTATTAAAAAAAAATTGTTTGCATATGATAGATTATTCTTTACGAAGCCTCACTTCATTCACAAACCAAAGTGAAAAACAGGACTTTTGTACTTACCATAAAATCTGTTTATTGAAGTTCATTAAGGGACACAGGATCAGTGGTAATTCATAGACAACAAGCTGTTGGCCGGTCAGGTATAGCCCCCCCCCATCATACTTAGTTTTTTTGTTTTTTTTTGCTAGTGTCCTAGGAGCATTTGACAAAGGTTTTACAGTTTTTGCTGGTAACCACTCAAATCATGCAAAAAGCATAAGCATGATAGGAGTGGGAAGGGGTTATATCTCACTGGTCAATGGCTATTTTGTTTGACGGTATCCAATTCCTCCTGAAGGTGCCAGCAAAACCCAATAGTCTTTTAATTACTATTGATACCGTGTCCCTTAATGAATGATAAAGAGACTCACTTTGCAGAGTTAAAATACTCCATTAGTTAATTTATTCCAATGTGTATATATA
>NW_017307433.1:333013-335994 GCF_000935625.1 Nanorana parkeri | reverse complement strand
TATATATATATATATATATATATATATATATATATATACAATATTATACATGAAATTTAGTCAGTGTGGATATGCTGAATCCTTTGGTTCTACAGCCACCTGGAAAACCATAGATTACATTTTTTTCAGTCTATAGGATACAAGATGGAGACAAAGTGTTTTGTTCATGAGGAATACAGTTAGGCAGCAGTAGTGGAGGCTCTACTTATAAATGAGTATAGATAGGCATAAGTGGTGTCAGGACAGAAACGCATAATGTTAGGGCATATATAAGAAAAGAGGCAGTTATGTTTAGTGCATACCATATAGTAACAGTCTAAAATATATTGCAATAAAACAAAAAACAGAGGTCAGTTAAAGCTCTGGAGCTTGCATGAAATTGAAAGTGTAGAGGAGTTGCAGCATGCTGCACTTGAGACAGCATGGCTACAGGACAACAGAAGTTAGGCAATGCATCTAAGTGCGGCCACCACAACTTCCTTTACCTTGCTTGTGATTGGTTTACCTTGCATGATAAAAAAGAACCCCTTGGTTACACAAATGAACAGAATTTACTTACGTTATCAAAAAGTTAAGATAAAAAAAAGATGAATGATGCCATTTAACAGCTTGCTCTAAAGCTCTATCCCTCTATATATCTAATTAGAACACCACATTATTTGTTCTGGTATTTTTCAAAGACTCATTCTTAACTCACAGACCACTTTGCACATACTACTTGAGAGCGGGAAAAGCCCCAACTGCATTGTTTAGCCCCACACATTGCTTAGCTTAGCGTGTGTTAAAGGGATTTTCCATTTTCAGCAATAAGTTGGGACAAAACTTTACTTGTAATCATCATTGCCCCCACCTTACAACTCTGGCCTTGGAAAAGCATTGCTTGCAATGAGTTTCTGTGGTCAGAGCTGTACTGGAGCAATATTACATAGTGTGCAGCTTGGAGAACTTTTGCAAGGATCTGTGAGGTAATCTTGCAACTCTCAAGCAGAGGGCTATTCTTACCTGAATGTATAGGCTGCTTTCCAGTGCATTGTCCCAGGACAGACAAGGAAACCCATTGTGTATATTCAACCATTTCACCAGCCATCATCCCACTAGTTTTCTGTCTCTTAACATATGCAGCAAACAGATTTTTTAAGAGATGCTAATGCAAGGGCACTGAAAAATAAAAGGGTGTGAATGGGGCTAGTTCACTCTGTTGTGTTGCAGTAAGCTGAATAAAGGTAGAGCATGGCAATACAGTGAAGTATGTCCACTCAGGACTAAATTACTTCACATAAAGATTGCCTAAAAAATGGAAAAGAAAACACACGCAATGAAACAGAAGGAAATCGGAAGGTACAATTGCAAGTCAACGGACTCATCCGTTGACTTGTGTATACCTACCAATTTTGCTGTGAATAGGCCTTTAAACTCACCTGTCCCTGATCTAGCTACATATTGCTGATGAGAATGCACAGCTGCTTGTCAGGCTGGCTAGGTCTACACTTTGCAATTTTTTTCACTCCTGTAGAGAGCAAGATTGTGACAAGTGACTAATCAACCTCATCAACCATATCTTGCTGGGGTTGGGGGGCTGGGGCTAAAATATAAGTGTTACTGCACTTTTACAGTTACATTTTAAAACTCAGCCACAACACTTTTTTTTTTAATGCTGCTATAAATGGCAATTCCTAAATATCAAAATGACAGGAATCGCATAGCAGGAACAGTTGTAGAAATGCAGCTTTTTAAAATGACACTTGCAAATAGTCTGCATGTGTTAAATAAATACAATGTAACATTCTTTACATTGTAATTACAATTTAATTCATAAGTAGATAAATAAGTAGAAGGGATGATCTTTGCTCTGCATGTGCATAATTTCAAGCAACCTAAATATATTTGACTTCTTAGTAACCCTTAGTTAACCCCAATCATACCTAATTAACATCTTTCCCTCCTCCCCTTTGCTGTTATTTTTTTCTGCTGATTTTTTACATCCTATTATTTTAGCATTATATTTAAATTTTGTGTGTTTTTTTTTAAAATGTGGTTAAAGTAGTTAAAGTATTTCCAGAAAACCTAATGCCATCTGGTCTAAAGGGTATGGTATTCTGTGCAACAGGGATACTGCACTCTGCACGTCTTAAAATATAATTAAAGTTATAATTTTATGTCTCTTTTTTTTCAAGTGTGCAGATCATAGGGTCTACACACTGTAAAGGCAGCCAGTCAGTGGGCCTAAACAGTTATTTAACCACTTTAGCTCTTTTATCTTTATAGTGTCCCCTTGTGGACTAGAGCAATTTTTATATTTCTGCTACTGACCTGTTTATTCAGCAATAACCTTGTTATAACATCAAATTACAAAGTAATTTGTACACATTTAGTTTGGGGGTACAAACAAGGCTTTCTGTTGACAATATTATCTTGCATTTGTTTTCTATGCAATCTATAAACAACGAAAACATTCTAAAATGAAAAAGGGTTTGGAATGGTGTTAGTTTTAAAATTAATAATTACTATAGATAAAAAGTACACATTATTCTAAGATTTGTCATGTTTAAAATGACAGTAAAATCAAATTTCTGGTATAAAAAAAATATGACAAAGTTTTCAACAAAAGGAATAAAGGTGCGTTTTTCCCCAAATGTGCCTTTGTATAGGGGAACAGAACTGCACAAATGAACAAAATGAATGAGAACAAAAAAAGTTCAAATATTAATTCAAAAAATATATATCTAAGGAGAGGCAGGAGTAAATTATGGCTGATTAGGGGTTATGTACTGGGGTTTAATAAAAACACATTTTATTTACTTGTAAGGGTGCTTAACCCCTTCGTGACTGACGACGTACAGTGTACGTCGCCAGCATCGGGGCTGTTTACACAGACTCCCGGCGACTTTTGCCGCCGGGACTCTGTTTAAACTTGTAGAGCCGGCTTTACAACAGAAGCGATTCTGTTGTAAAGAATCTTGTCCCGAAGAAGGCCCCCCCCC
>NW_017307433.1:326613-332320 GCF_000935625.1 Nanorana parkeri | reverse complement strand
ATTTCTAGTGTAAAGGTGACACTGAGGGTCTTTTGGACCCCCAGCATCACCTTAAAGAGTACCTGTCACCACCATCTGCTATCACATGGGGGGCTTGTAAGCCCCCCCATGTGATAGCAGTCAAAGTAAAGTGTAAAAAAACACACAAAAAAAACAGTTTTTAAAATTAAAATCAAATAAAATAAATCTAATAATAATAATAAAAAAAATGAAAAGTCCCCCGCACGTCGCCACGTAAACACGCGTCTGGTGCGCCTACGTATGAAAACGACGAACGCGCTACACATGTTGGGTATCGCCGCGCACGCCGGAGTGAGATCAGTAATTCTAGGGCCAGTATTTTGGGGTATCTCTAAATTGATGACCTGTGGGGGCTTTTAAAGCATCTTCTGTGGACTTTTTGGGGTACTGCAGTTTTCACAGACGCACGCAATTTGTAAACTGGGCATGTTGGGTATCGTTTTACTCGTTGTAACCTCATCTTTTATATTTCATTTAAAAATTGGTATTTTGTTGTGTTTTGGGGCATTTAATTAAATTTATCACTAAATTTTGGGGTTTAATAAGGAGTTGCGCTAATATTGCGCAACATAAAAATTTGCAACTACCACCATTATATTGTATAGGGTCTTGGCATTCAGAAAATATATAATGTGTGGGGGTTTTAAGTAATTTTCAGGCCTAAAATGTGGAATATAACATGGGTGCAAAAAATGAAAAAAAGGCCTCAGTCATGAAGGGGTTAAACTGATTTCTCATTCAGATCGTAGCTCAACCACCTGATCTATATATGAATGAAAATGAATAAATGCAATGTAACAATATATTATTTTGTATTTTAAAATTACTTTTGCAGAAGCCATGTAATTTTACACAGCTACACAGCTGAATCTACATTAGGACTTATTTAAACTGTTGCTACTGTATACGTAGCAAGAGCAGATACCATAGGTCATGATATTGCTTTAAAGTTGAGTGCGGTAGATCTATGTTTCCCCTGGCTTCTGACCTTTGTTGGTGATGCCGGGAACATAAGGGTACATATTTACATATATGGTGGAATTGTCCTAAATTACTGCGCTTTTGGTGACGAATGTTCCAAATTTATAACACCATGCAGGCAACTGACCTGGGTGCGTCTCCTGAGATTGTCCTTTTATCAATGCTCCCTGGATCCTTTAAAGCAGTGCTCCCCAACCTTTTTATCGCCGCAGACCGGTCAACGTTTGATCATTTTACCGCGGCCCGCTGAGAGGGGGACGTTGATTGTTTATATTTTAGATTGGAATCACCTGTCCCGATATTATATTTCAAGTAGGACTCATGGTATTGTCTGTTAAAAGTTACATATTTCTTTGATGTTGAAGGCCCTTCTTCTGTCTCTTCACTGGGCCTTTTCTTTTTCCCAAGGAAACTTTCTAACGACGTCTGTTTCGTACTCATTTTTGCTATTTTGTGGGTTAAATTTGAGCAAACACAATATACACGTACACCAAGCACTGTTAAACATGAGAAAGTACCGGTGAACAGAGAGAAGAGCGATACACACCTTCTTTTTACTAGCTACAACGCCACTGCTGCTTGCAGCCGCTCAGCTCCAGACGTCACCTAAAACCGCCCCGATATCACGATATTTTGCACATGTGCGGTATTGGTGCGGCTTTAGGTGACGTCTCTCAGCTCCCGGTTAACCTCTCGTCCTGGAAAGTCGGACAAACCCAAGAGAAATACACCACAGTAAATAAAATGGAAATAATGTAATGTTCCTTGGGCGGCCCGGTACCATTTGATCCACGGACCGGTACCGGTCCGCGGCCCGGGGGTTGGCATTAAAAAGGATGTCTCCCGTCATTGCCAGAAAGCTGCCTGGATGGTGATATTCTGGCTTTGGAATTCCAGCACCACTCCTAGTCTCACAATATGGGCTTCCTGTATGAATGAGCTACAACAAATGGATAGTTTGATTGCAGAAGCCAGGTTGACTGGCCACTCTTCCCTTACTGCAGTGTGAACTAGTTGGTTCTTATATAGTTCTTCAGAAGCTTTCCGAGTGTCCTAAAGTACTGACCTTTTTGCTTTAGAACGGTTTTCTTTTTCATTCTCTAAAAGTGTTGGATGTAGCACCGTCTATGCTTTTTCTGCCTTTCTCTACTTGTTTTCCTTTCCCCTTCTTTTCTCTTTGTCTCTTTCCTCTCTGATTTTCTTCTTGGTCTCTTTCCTCTCTCTTTCTCTGCTCTTATTTCCCCCTCCCATTCGCTCTTTTTTGTTATTGTCTTTATTATTAGTGTTTTTATGACTTACATTATGATGCTCATCTAGTCCATCTCCATGGACTTTCTTTAGTTTGCCTATGCACCTAGTGCTTACGTGTTCTGTAGGTTGAAGGAATTTTTTTTTATTCCTAGTAGTTTTCATTTAGTCTTCTGTTGTTGCCATACTGTGCTTTACTGGTTATCCTTCCCTTTCATGTTTACTTTTATATGACCCCTGTTTTTAATATTTTGGTAAATTTAAAAATAAATATATATTTACCTTAAAATTGAGTGTGGCTTCATGGGCCACAAATTGCGTGCTTGTATAAAATGATACCTGACCATTTAAATGTGCTGAGGAGGGTAGATTGACTATAGTAGTCAAAGGCTACGGTACTGGAACAGCACATGACAGCTTACAAGGTAATATATACTTTCTATGTGTGTTTCATGTGTAGTCAAAGTATAACTCGCAAGACTCCACATTTTTACTTATCTGCCACAATGTTTTACAAACAATTGCTACTTATGCTAGACTGGGTCTTTCCCAATACCAGGAGATCTACTGATTCCATAGTGGAATCCTCCCAAATTTTGAAGCAGAAATTTGCTATTTTTGAATGATGCTCTGCTTTTTCTGGTCCCCATTGCATCGTATATCCCCAGTCAAGAAGGGCCTAAAAGTCATAGGTAACTTTTTAGTTGTCTGCAGGATGCATATCACACCAGTCAGACCATTACATTTTTGGTACACATTGCTCACCTCCCCCACCTGCCAGAAGATGGAATGTAGAAGTAGCTCAGATCAACTGGTATAATTAGAAACTGCACCTAAGAGTTCATTTATAAAAGACTTATCCAGACACATCTTTTGGCCATAATTCACCTGGCAGATTTACTAAGTTACTGGTTCGGTTCAGTTCACACCTAGGCGTTCTGTCGCTCAAAGCTAAATACGACAAAACACTCAAGACAGGGAATCCCATTAAATTCGATGGCCCCTGTTCATACCGGAGCTGTTTGCTGCCAGTTTTATTGCACAAAGTTTCCCAATGAATTTTATGGGACCAAAAAGTGCTGTAATCGGCCAAAAAGTAGCTCATGTACTTTTTCCAGCAACAAGCGTTTTTCTGCTTGCGATAAAATGCTCAGGTGTGAACAGGGGCCATATAGATGTGAATGGGATTCCTTCTCTTGAGCATTTTGTCGCGCTTACCTTTGAGTGACAAAATGCCTTGGTTTGAACGGGGACTAACAAACAAAAACACAAGAGAATGTATGGCAAATGCAATCATGTAGTAGTGTAATTTGTGGAAATTGCTAAATTGGAAATGATAAAATTGATCTTGTAACAATTGTCAGAGAGCGCATGTTACACATAGCCCTGTTTACACACTGACTAATTATAAAGTTCCATATCAGTAAATGGTGATTAACCATTATGGAACAAGTGAGCATTTTAAGAAATTAAGAATATTCACTATAAATTAGGGGAATACATGACTTGTATGGTACCTGTTTGGGGAATATGAGATTCAACTCCTAGTCTCCAGACTTCACAAGTAGAGCTCCCTGGGGAGTCAACTAGGTCTGTATATTTATTGTATTCTAAGTGACAGGTACGGTGATGTCATTTAGTGGTGTGGTGTCCCACAAAAGCTAGAAGAAGTCAAAAACTGAGCAAAGGTGTTGTTAAAGTGTATGTATGGCTAAAACGTTTTTGGAATTTTTTAAAGTTTTGGATAGAACAGGAAGAATTAGAACCCCAGGCAGGTTTTTATTGATGTTTGTGTCCTCCTGGGTAGTTTCACCCTCTCTATTTGTCCAGGAGATTATTATCTTGAACACCGAAAGTGGCTGGAAATCGAACATTTGCATTGTCACCAGAATAAAAAGTGAGGGAATATAGTTCATTGGGTACACCTGTTGCAGTAACAACTGTTCGTTCACTTTGTAGAGATTTCCCCTCACTTCCTGTTGCATCTCCAAGGCAAGAAATGAAGGGAAATCTCCCCAAAAGGACAGATCCAGCAAAAAATAAACCAACAGATTTCAACAAAATCTGTCCTTCAAAATAAAAGTTTTGGTTGCCCATACATATATGAAGTAGAATTCAACATTCATTATTAAATGCAATTGTAGTTGATCTCTGCCCATAGAACGCAGCTTTGAGTAAATAAAAAACAAACAAGAGTGCGCGCATAAAGAAAAGAGAAAATGAAAAAGCAACTGAAAGATACTGGTGGTAAATCTTGCAGTATGGTTAAGTCCTAAAGAGTCCAATGGACAACAGTTCATAGAAGAATTCCTGAGGTGCCACTTTTCCAATTATGGTTGAGGATAAAACCAAAACACTAGAGTAGAAAAAAGAAGAGAAAGTGCAGCTCTTTGTGCATTACCAATAATAGGGGGGAAAAGGGCTGAAATAGCACTCACAATTAAAGTTGTATGTTCAAGTGTATCATCATTGTCAGAGTAGATAATCCTTGGTTTGCTCTTATAAAGCTCATTTTGGCAGGGGAAGAGAGTCTCCACATGGTTTGTCATAAGCACGCTATAAGAAAATCATACAGGGTGAACACCACCTAGTTCATTAAAAGGATCATTTTTTATTAATAAAACATATTAAATATGTGTGGATTTTCGCTCAGCAAAGAACCCACGCAGAAGTTTAAAACATAGTCTCCTCCCTCCTCCATGGCTCTGGGCTGGATGGCAAAGTATACGTTCAAGGCTCCTACAGCGGCATCCTCATTGCTGGGTAGAAGAGGTGTCTACTTCTGGGTAAGTAAGCAACTGGATTCAGAGGAGTGCCCACAAAACTGTATTGTATTAATGTATTTTATTAATAAAAAGTGTCCCCCGTGTCACAGGCGACATGCTGATCCCGGGCTCGCACCGGGCACAGCGGAGCCCGGGATCAGCGGGACAACAGCGGAGGGGGACCGCGGAGGGGGGACACATCCGATCGGCACCCCATACATGCGATTGGCCGGCTCTACAGCCGGCGGATCGCATGTATATTAACGGGCATCGGTAGTTAATGCTCTAGGCCAGTGGTGCCGAACCTATGGCATGTGTGCCACAGAGGGCACACAGAGGACCCTCTGTTGGAACATGAGCCTAGCCAGAGGTGTGAAATTCTTATCGCTTGATGCCCAGGACATGTAGTTCCAGGAGCCGGGCGGGTAGTTTTTCTTCTACATTTAGCCCTGCTTCAGGGAAACAAGGCAAAATGTAGAGTGGGGAAGCCGGTGTTTTAGTACAAGCGACCCCGGTGATGCTGCCGAGATCACTTGTAAAAAGCCTGCTGGTCCGACCATCCTGCAGGGTCTGTCCCCACCTCATGCTGCCTCTCTCCCTGCTGGCCGCTTCTTTCCCCATCATGGTTTTCGGGGTCCCCTTCTCTCCTGGAGGACTCGGGACCATGGCAAAGTTTAGGATGGAGAGCGGGG
>NW_017307433.1:323671-326143 GCF_000935625.1 Nanorana parkeri | reverse complement strand
CCCACCTCCAGCAGCCTCTCTGCCCGCCATGGTTTTTAGGGTCCCTGCTCTTCTGGGGGAACTGGGACCACAGTAAAGTTCAGGTTGGAGAGTGGGGTGCAAAGCTGTTCTCTACTCTGCTCCATGTAAACACTGAGATGGGAGAGCTGGACTCAAAAGAGTGCTATGCTCAAACGCCTGTATTGGAAGTGACAAGTTCAATAAAGAGAACCTGTCACCTCAAAATGCTATCACACAGGGGCTTGTTGGCTCCTTGTGATAGCAATATAGTTAAGTGATTTTTTTTTTTTAATAATACAATAAATAATTTTTTTTTACAGTTATAAAAAGTAAAAAATAGTAAAATCAACAAAAATTATAACAAATAAAGTAAAATAGAATAAGATAAATACAAATTTAAAAAAAATATGTGGGTGTGTTTCCCTATTTTGCCTAAGGCAGTGTTGCTGAATGTTTTTTAAACTCCAGTGCCCAAACTAAAATACCATACTAAACTTATTTTAAGTGTTGGCACTATGAGATAAATAAATTAATTTTGCGCTGCTGTTTGGGAACTCGGGCTCAAAAATGTTAGCCATCACCGAACTAGGCTGTATTCATGCTTTAAGATTTTCTTATAGAATGCTTATGACTTACCATTTTGAGACTCTCTTTGCAATGGCAAGATGAGCTTTATTTTTTTTTAAATGCAAGGATCATCTTTTCTTGCAATCATGATACATTTAAACATACAGTTTTAGTTGTGAGTGCAATTTCTTCCCCTATCATTGTTTATGCACCCTCTCTTGTTCTTTTTTTCCTACTCTAGATAGCAGCGTTGGTTTGAGCATTTAAGTAGCCCCAGGACAGCAAAGGTGTCTCCTAGACCTGGTGGATTCTCAGCATGTTTGCTGGGCTTTCCCTCCCATTGCCAGAGTCCGCTGGCAAAATAAAGCTGTTCAGATAACCAGGAAAATGCAAGTAAAACAATATGGTATGTGCTTCAACCAGATCTCAATTCTCAGATTTAAAATACATTCTTAAACAAAATCAGACAGAAGTTTGTTCTTATGGCAAGCTAACCTTTGATACTTACAGCAAAACATATCACAGCTGGAAGAGGATAGATATACATCTCATGCCTCTCTGTGCTCTGATGAAAGCATGATTACAGACTGGAAGGTGTTAAAATAAAATATTGAAGTGGCTTAGTGTGTGGGTCAAGAGAATCACACCTCTGAGATCAATTAACAATTCGCCAAGCTTTTTGGGGTCAATTACCCAAATAGTATATAGAATGGGGCTTTTAATTGATGCTCATGAACTAGATATGAAAACCATGTTACTCATAAAATTATTTTATATTTATTGGCTCCAAAATGTAAAAAACAAACTATAACAAACATTGCATAAAACCTGGAGTAAAAAAGGTGCCCAGAGTGTATACATAACCTGCCCAGGACCATGAACTATATCTGATGTTGGTCCATATTATCCAATAGATTGTTTCTTCCCAAATGTTCAAGATATTGAAGATATAGTTCAGCATAGATCTTAATTCTAAACTCGTTTCATAATCAAGCTTCCTCAGGAGGGACAACAAAGAATACCAACAAACAATATGTTGCAAGATGGTACCCTTAGTACAAAACCATATACATACGTAATACAAATGTGCTTCAAAAATAGACCTGCAGATGCAGTCTCAGAACAGCAGTGCATGCCCTCGACTAGGGCTGCAACAACTAATTGATTAAATAAATTATAATCGAAGACAATTGTTGGCAACGATTCTCATCATCGATTAGTTGCTTTACGATTAGTTGCTGCCGCCACTCTGCTCCTCCGTTCGCCTCCCTGCTAGTGCTGGCTACAGCGTTCTGTGTCCCTTTCAATCCATGCTGCTCTTCCCTCCTGTATCGACAGCGGGGACACAGACCACTGCAGCTGGCACCAGTGGGGAGGAGAAACCGCTGTGCCTGCATTCCCCAACTGCCCCCCGTACCTTCGCTGCTGCCCTGGTCCTTCTCTACCCCCCATGCCTCTGCTGCTGCCTCGTGTCTCCCCTGGCCCGGCCTGTTCCTCCTCAGCCGTGCCCCATTCCTCACCTGCCACGCGCTGTTCCTCCTCTGCCCCGTCCCCGTGCCTCTGCTGCCGCCCCGTTCCTCTTCTGCATCTAGAGGCTGGAAACCATACCCAGCCTATAGGATATTTTACAATGCAATAGCCAATAGCAGGCTGGCAATTGCACCCACCCACTGCCTGCTGTCAATCAGTAGAGGAGGACTTGATGGAGAACTTTCTTCTTCAGGTCCCTCCTCTACTGATTGACAGCAGGCAGTGGATGGGTGCAAAAGCCAGCCAGCTATTGGCTATTGCAATTTTAAATATCCAATAGCAGGTTGCCTATTGCTCCCAGCAATAAAGTTAAAAAAAAGAAAATAAAAAGTTAAACTAAAATCAAAAAGAATAAAAAAGTAAAATAAATAAAAA
>NW_017307433.1:307848-322880 GCF_000935625.1 Nanorana parkeri | reverse complement strand
TATAATTATTTTAAATAAAAGTTTGGTTATTTTATTATATTGGCTTAGAGTTTTACAATTCACATTATTTTGAATCCATGAAACTAATTAAAATGTCTACTATAATACATACAATTAAAAAAAAAAATATATACATAAATATATATATATATGGTGGGAAAAGTCATTTTCAGTTTTGGCCTGACAAATTTTGGTGCAGGAGGTGCGTTGCAGTGCCATTCATTTCAATGGATCACAAATGCACCTCCCTTCTGCAGTGTGATCACCTGCACTGGGATACGTGGTACTGCAATGCCCTGCGTTCCAGTGCAGTGCGATTTCAAAAAATGTGCATACCATTTTATTCTGAAGTAAACTATGTCTGTAACACTGCATTTGTGTATTTTATTTTAAATAAATTACGGTATTATTATTTGTTTATTTTATCCGATTAATCGAAGTTAATAATCGGCTAACTAATCGATTGTGAAAATAATCTTTAGCTGCAGCCCTACTCTTGACACCTCACTCTCTCCCTCATTGTGGCCTCTCAAATATTATCTTTATAATCAACCTTTGCAATCCTCTTGATAGTAGTTGTTGAAAGCTAGGTTATTGTACCTACCCTGCACTCTGTCATTAACCATTTATTAACTAACTAGTTGGTATTCCATTAACATGTATCTACCCATATTGGTTTTATTTTCAGATTTACTGCACCAGCTCCTCCATCAGCTCCCCAGGCATTATTTATCTTTACCCCCTGGCGGTCCCGTTGGGAGGGTGGTTAAGAGCACTCACTGCTCTTCATGGACAGCATTTGCAAGTCTATTTTTGAAGTACATTTGTATTACATATGTATAAGCTTTTGTTCTAAGGGTACCTTCTTGAAACATATTATTTGCTGGTATGTTGTTTTCATCTCTTCATAAACTTATTTTCAGTGAAAATCTTCCCTTTCCTGAAGAAGCATGAATGTGAAACACGTTGAGAATTAAGTCCTATGCTGAACTATATCTTCAATATCTTGAACATCTACATTTGGGAAAAACAATCTACTGGATAATAATATGGACCAACAGCAGATATAGTTCATGGTCCTGGACGTGCTATGTACACACTCTGTGCTTCTTCCCTTTTTAATCCAGGTTTAATGCATTTTGTATTATAGTTTGTTTTTTAACATTTTGGAACCAATAAATATTAAATGATTTTATGAGTAACATGGTTTTCATATCTAGTTCATGAGCATCAATAAAGCCCCCATTTTATATACGATTTGGGTAATTGAATGCTCGGTTCATACCTTAAAATGGTGGGTTACATCAGGTCAAAGTTTATTAAGTTATCACTCTTATCACCCACCAATGTTCTTACTGCTTAAGTAAAAGTGAATATAATTTTGGTGGTTGCTGCAAAACTGCACTCATCATTGCACTGCCTTAATACTCTGCCATTGACTAAAAGACAACTACAGAGATGGTCATAATACTATGTGTTTCTTTACTAACTTTAAAGTGTAGCTGGTGGTGTTCAATTAACGACTCTCAAATATAGATATTCTTAACAGTGCTTTAAAATAAGCAATTTATCAATTGTCTTCATTCACATCTTTGCAATGTGACGTTGTAGGGTGCACTTATGGTGTGCTTCATTTGAATAGGCTGCCTACCACAGCTAAATCGCACTGAAAGAAGTGCATGCACCTTTTAAAAAAAAAAAAATCACACCACATTGCATGGTAATAGGCTACCATGCGATGTGGTGCGATACAATGCACATGCAATGACTAGGTGCATTGGTGTGCCATTAAGAAATAATGACACCGCAGTGCACCTAATATTGCAACAAGCGATGCAGGAAAGTTGCGTGAATGAAGCCTTAAAGTTCACAGCAGAGGCATTATAGTCATTCTCTGATCCAACTCAGCTCTCCCCTGCCAGCAGTGATTTGGCAGACTAACAAACCTCTTATTTCTAATGTAAACAGAAAGCAGGTTGTTTGGGAAGGGGAGGCAGGGTGAGCTGAACTGCTTAGAGAGCCCAGATATTTAAACAGCCTTAGGGCTACTGCTTTGAAGTTTTCAGATTAATTAATCCACAGTGCATGGAGCAACAGAGTTCAGTGAGGCTTTGTTTTAAAGTTTATTTACCTGTTTGTTAAGAATATGTAAATACATAATTGTCCATAGTTTGACCACATATTCACTTAAAGGATTAGCCTAAGATACGGCAACATTTGATATAGGTGATATACCAGAAAATGTGGTACTGTGCATGTGTAGAGCGCAGTTTTACAGCCCTTTATATTGTGCACATGACACCATTCCCCTCACAAAGTTTTAGTAGTATGACTAGGTAAAAGGATTATATGTGAAAAAAAAGGAAGTAAGGCACCAGAGTAAATTTGGGTGTCTCATTGCTGAATTCTGCGTCATCTGCAGAAAAGTTTATTTTCAGGACTTTAGAGACTGCATTGTTAATCCACTTCTCTCAACACGAATGTGGGAGATGCTGGAGAAACAACAGTGTGGCATGGTAAGTTTTTTCCTTTCTTCTCCTTTTGAAAATCTCGCCTATGTCAACACAGGTTAAAACTTGTAAATATGCAGTTAGAAAGTGTGAGGGAAAATGTTAAGATTTACATAGACTAACAGGACAAATTAGATGTCTACTCCATGTAGGGTGTGTAGCCAAGTTCTTTGAATGACAGATGAGTGCAGGTTGTGTGCTCAGGTTGTACAGAGACAGGACAGCTCTCCACTACAACTCCACCCTGGTTGCAGAAACAAAAGACATTTTTAAAAAGGTTACAAATAATGCCGGAGACTAGGAAGAGGGGGATACTGGGATTTGGCCCCCTTATTGGTTAACAATTCCTGACCAGTTAGTGTTTTGGCTTTCTGAGATTCCAAACTACTGAGTCCAGAATCTTTCCCTTCTGTCCGGGCTCCTCCACTCTGCCCGACCCCAGGTTCAGATGCTCCTGTTGTCCCATGAGCTGGCTCCTTCCAGTCATTAAAGTTAAGATCAGTCATCTGCCCTGGAAGCACCACAGTGTGACGTCTCCATGCACTTTTTCTACGACGTGTTTCTGGAGATCCAGGTTTCCTCATTGCTGTTACACACAGGTCATCCACGGCTGGTCTTGTGCGCTGTGTTGTACGAGAATGAATAGCTGCTGGTTCTTCTGAGGTTTCTTGTTTACCCTTCCCCAATTTCTTGCGAGCTAGAGTATCCCCAGGAATAAGCCTCTGAGAGGTAAATGAATCCTGAGAGTGAGGCCGTTCTGTTTCTCTTCCTCCACCCACCTCTGTGTCAGTTTCCATGTGACTGAATTCACTGCGCTCATCATCAGCCTCCTCTCCTCCACGCAAACTAGAGGCTGGTTCTGAGCACAGTGTAGAGAGTGTGGAGTAGCCAGAAACAATAGACCTGGCATCAGCAGGAATCCTCTCTCCTACAGGAGCTGTCCATCTGCTTCCAGACTCTTTGTTCTCAGCTGCAGTATCTCTTTGCTTGGTTGAATTTTGCTCTTGTGGCTTAGGACAGTCTGGATCTTCACATTCCCTGGACACTCTTTGCGTTTCTTTGACCTCAGCCCCTTGCTCTGTTTGTCCTACTCGTGTCACCTCCTGCTCAGAGTCATCCTCCTCTGTGCTGCTCCCAAAGCGCTTTTCATCTCTCCGCTTTCTGCGCTTGCGATTAACCGCAGAAATGAAGGGTATGGATAGGATATCACGGGCATACAACTCCTTTCGAGAAGCCTAAAAACAAAACAGAACAGTTATACCGATTACTTTTCTCAAACTGCCTCCTTAAACATTTATGAGAAAATATTGTCTGTAGCCATACAATGGCAATAAGGCCGTGATTAAACAAAACTGTCTGTGGCATCTACAAAAAATAATTAGCCTATTTTTTAATATGCCTTATTAAAGGAAAAGGAGAAGCAAACTATTATTGTATTACCCTTGCACACCAACTAAGCCACCATAATTGGTGGTAGAATTTTCATACTCACCCTTAAATTAAGTTTACTGATGGACAGGAGGAGGAAACTAGATGTACAAAAAAAACCTAAGGAACCAGCATCACCTAAACTCCAGATCTGCTAGAGAGCTCAGTTAGTAACAAACAGTACAAGGGACAACCCAACTCTTAAGATAGGCAACAGGCCTAACAAAAAAGGAGGCAGCAGCTGTGTTCCTAAATTAACTCAGAGAAAATTGAGTGACACAGCAAGATCAGCAAGATACCAGGGGGGTTATGCTTCAATTTAAAGCAGCAGTTCACTAGGTGCACAAAAAACCTGGACAATGTGTATACAATACATATACACACAAATGGCAATTTTGTTGTGGTGAAACCCTCAAAATCCATAAGGGCCCATTTACACCTATGCGGTGCATTAATCGCATGGTACAGGTATAGCCCGACAGGAGCGACAGTGCGGTGAAAGACAGCCTGGCGAGAGCATAGCAGTGTGGTGAGAGAGAGAGACAGCTCGGTGAGAGCGTGACAGTGCAGTGAGAGAGACAGACAGTCCAGCGAGAGTGTGACAGTTCAGCAAGAGCACAACAGTCCAGCAAAAGAGCCCAGTGAGAGCGCGAAAGTGTGGCGAGAGACAGAGACCGCCCAGCGATACAGATCAGAGAGAGACAGACAGATCAGAGTAAGACACACAAAACAGAGTGATAGAGAGTTTAGGAGACAGTTTTACCCTTACAACATGTGGAGGAATTCGTTCCTCCAAAGCACAAGCAGAGCCTGGAGGAGAGATGTCTTCTGATGACTTACAGGGAGGAGTTCTTCTTCAGCTCCCTACTCTGTCACAGATCCTGCTTCTAAGAGCTGAGTACACAGGATAGCTGGCACCTGTGTGTGCTCGTGCCTGAGAAGAGGGCAGGGTCAGCACAGTCCTATCAGCCCAGCAGAGAAGAACACAGCTGATTACATTTAGCAGATAACAACCTGACCCTCAGAGTCGGACTGAAGTTCCCCTGGAGGGAATTTTGAATTTCCAGGACTCTGGCCTATTAAACAGCCCAGTAAAAGAAAGTATAAAAAACAGCACTGTGACTCATTCCTGCACCTCTACATTGATACAATAAATACAAATCACTTACAAAAGGTGGAAATAGGCTTTACCACTTGCTGACCGTGGTGTTAAACCCCATTCCTGTCTAGGCCATTTTTCAGTATTCAGCGCTGCAGTACTTTGACTCATTTGAAAATTTCGAAAAAATACCTGTTTTCCCTACGTTATGTTGTAAAACATTTATCAGCACCCAATTTTCTTTAAAATTGTGTGTGCCCGCGAAATCGTAAAAAACTACCATGCCTTGCAGTCATCAGCGGCTTGTGAGCCGCTGATGACAGCTATTAATTTAAAGGGGACAGTCTGCTGAACAGTTCTACTATAAGCTGATGGTCGCTCAGCTTATAGTAGAACTGTAAATGCCAGGTCCGTACGGCATACTGAGCTGGCCAGCTGGAAGCACTTTTGTAGGTCCGTATGCCGTACGTCCTTGGCAGCGAAAGGGTTAAAAGCTGTTACCGCTCATCAGTTTAGTGTTATCAGTGATTAATGGCCCTAAAATTATTGCTCACACTCCAACATCGCTTCTGCCTTTAGAGAGAGAAGGAGGAGAGATCAGTGGAGGGGAATGCTGATCTCTCCTCCTTCTCTGTGCTGGTGTTCTCGGTCCCGGGCACTGCAGGGGGGGGCAGTGGTGCTCGTCAGCAGAGGGGGGCGGCACTGTGTGTGTTTATACAAGCGATCAGTCGGCTATAGAGCCGGCCGAACGGTTGTATATAACAGCCATTTACGGCTGTACACATTCCTGGCGGGATTCTGCTCACGCAAGCAGAAAAACAATAACGTAAATGTACGTCCACCCGCCAGGAAGCATCAGCCAGCCGTCCGCCCGTATTTTTACAATGGGCGGACTGCAAGGGGTTAAACCCATATCTGTCACAGAGCAGCAAGAGCAAGCAGTACAAAAAAAACCCCAGTTAACTTTGGCAACAGGCCCAACAACCAAACAGGGGTGGGAGCTGTGTTTCTCAATGGAGTTAGAGAATTTTTTTTTACTGTAAGAATGTTCTCTTTTGTTCATTGAGATTGAGATACAGCAGTGATTGAAGATCAACCAGATAGTAGTGGGACATCCATAAGCAATACAAAACAAACAGGCGTGCAACAACAAGGTGAAACAAGGGGGAAAAAATAAACAGGATTAGCCCAAACCCAGCAGATAATTCATACTACTGCCTGTAGGAATTTACAGTCAAAATTTGCATCAGGCGACACAGCTACATCAACTTTGTAGAACTTTATAGATAACTGAAGACTAAGTGACTGCTTTAGCTAGGATACAAATACATGGTGACAAAAAAAGTCCACAAAGTACTTATCAGCCTGGCAGTGGTGGAAGAGAAAGCTGCAAGCCACTTACAGGGACCATCCGTAATAACAAAACAGGGAGTCTGTCTTCCTGAAGGATGAAGTAGCCTGTAGGTAAACCCTAATGGCCCTGACCACATCCAGCGTATGTAATTCAACCTCCACTGGATGTGTAGGTGCCAGGCAAAGCGAAAGACAAAGATATCTTTATTCAGATGAAAGGCAGGGAAGACTTTAGGTAAAAAAGAGTCACGGTCGTAAAACCATCCTGTCCTTATGCAAACTAAGAAAAGAGGGCTTACTGTACATGACAAGACTGTTCATTTTGATTTCCTAGCTGAAATGATGGCTACAAAAAAATTGTTATTTGTCACACCTGTGCATATCTCACTGTATGATTTGATATTAATGCAGGTGCAGGTGTTTAGTGTATACTGGCCTCTAACAATGTAACGGTCTAAACTAAATTTAGCAGCTTGACCTTTTATCACAACTGGATCTATTCACGGTCTAAATAGTTCTATACAAGACAACCCCTAGGCAGAAAGCAATTAGCCCCAAAACATACGTTAATTGCGATGAACTCAATGACCAACTGTAACTTCAAAAGTTCCTCATTTCACCTAAATAACACGACACTGGACTAGTGAACAAAAATCAAGCTACATTATAACTTCCCCTCACATTCCAAAGGAATACTATTTAGACAGCTGTTTTCAGTACATACCTAGTAGGTATAGGGATAAGGACTAGACCAGATCAGCACACCAAGGCTGCAAGGCCATTACAGAGCAATAATAATTACTGTAATGTCTTCCAACTCATCAAGTGTGTCCAAAGTCCTTGTGATAACTTTGTCCAATTTTGCATTTAGGTAAGATGCAGCAGATCGATGTCCGGTGTCCCCCTAAGGACACATAAAGGTTGGAACACTTCCCCAAGTCTAGATGTTGGAGACTGTGATAGTTTGCCTGCCAATTGTCTATGCCTGGGTTGTAACTGCTGAGAAAGCTGGAACACTTAATGCTGCCTCCCTGGCATTGCAGCATTCCCTGACTAAACTCTTACTGGATGACCCTTTAGGTCAGGGGTGTCAAACTCAATTTAATCGTGGGCCGCATCAACATTATGGTTGCACTCAAAGGGCCTGTAAGACTATATAAATGTATCTAATCTTTATGATAATTGCCTCTGCATTCGATTAACACTGGTTTTAGTACCAGATCTGAACTTAATACCTAGATCTGAAAGTAGAAGTCTAGGAAATGGCCTGGTGGGCCGGATTCGGCCCCTGGGCCTTGAGTTTGACACATTTGCTTTAGGTCATCCATCCAATAAAACAGAGCCAGCTTGATGGCCCTCAATTCTAACACATTTATCAGTAATAGAGCTTTCTCCTTGGAGCTTTGCCAGAGAGTTCAGCACACTGCCCCAACTGTGGAAGCTTACATCGATTGTCACAATTTTACAGCAGAGAGGTAAAAACTACTCTTCTAGTATCAGTATCAGAGATGTTAGCCACCAGTTGAGAGACAATCTCGCCTGAGCACTGGGATAGATTTCCTTGTCCAAAGAAGCTGGACACTTACTTTTGGAGAATTTTTAGTTCTAGTGACCGAGAATGAGACTGTGCAGTGGGGACCCCTTTGAAAGATACACCAAGGAGACCAAACACTCACAATGCACAACTGAAAGTAGGAACAACAATCCCTTTAGACAATTTTGGAACACGGTCTGTGTAGGTTCTGGAATTGCTGCAAAGTCAGAAAGATTCGAGTAAGATAGGTTTCCAGAATTAAATGTAGGTACTCTAAGCAGGGAGATGAGAAGAGAAGAGACTTACAATGTTTAGCAACCAACCAAACTCAAAAATATTCACTGTGACATTCAACTTGTCCAGGAGGGTCTGGTGCAAGTCTACCAGTCTTCTAACTGTAACCTAACTACCTACCCCTGGATCCTGTACTTCCATATCCCAACCATCCACTATACTGACTCCTGCCAGCACCTGATGGGTAAACCAATCACAGTGATCACAGTACACACTGTACAGCCTGTCCGATTGGCTCTGTGTACATAACTCCACTGTCTGACAGCGGAAGCTGAGGGTGCAGTGTTTGCGGCCATTAGCACACAGGTATTCATGAACGAACGTAACAATGCGCCAGTGAACCATATATATTAAGTAGTCAGCCCACTAGTGATTAAATGGCCCTAAAGCTCTCCCACTTGTCTTTGGTAAAGAAGATTTGATCCCATTTGGTATCATGCAATAAATGTTGCAGCTTATTAAAGCTAGCCTTGTCCTACCAGCGTGTTTCTGTTTCCTGAAATTGACCACAAATGTTATTACCCTATGATTACTGTTTACCAAGTTGCCCCTAATTTCCACATCTGTGATCAGCTCTGTGTTGTTTGAAATTAGCAAGTCCAACAGGGCATTATTTTTAGTTGGGACTTCCCCCATTTGATTAATGAAATGTTTTCCAGTTAGCTCAAGAACTGATGACCCTTAGCTGATTGTGCAGTTCTGTTTTGCCAAATCAATAGAGTAGTTGAAGTCTCCCATAATAATAACATTATTATGCTTCCCCACCATTTCTATCTGGGAGAGTAGTTTATGTTCCTCATTATCCCTTATGTTAAGGGGCCGATACATTACCACCAATAATTTAACATTGTGATCGTTCACCTTTATCTTCAGCCATAAGGATTCTGCACTTTCCTCAGTCTCATTTGTGATGTCATCACGCATATTCACTATCAGATTGTTCCTCACATATAGGCATATCCCTCCCCCTCTCATTCCTTTCCTGTCCCTCCGAAATAACACAAACTGACAATGCACAGATAGCAACTGACAATGCAATTTACTATTACTATATATTACTATTACTATATATTACTATTACTCAAATACAAGCTCCTGGCAGCTGGATGATCTTTAATAAATGCAGTTTCTCTTAATGAAAGAAAAGATTTTTACAGTGAATACAAAAACTCAAAACTTAATTTTTTCTTAATTTAGGGACTTACCTTTTTCACTGGCAATCAAAGCATTTATCGCATCTGCCAATAGAACTCTTGTCCTTCCGACATGCTGGTCTACCTGTCTGTTCAGATGAGACTCAAACAGTCTACTCTCAGCGTCTTCTACCTGGTGCAAACCTACAAAACCCCTCCAGGTGTAATGATCATTACCCTCCAGGCTTTGTTGGCAGAAGTAGTCTGCTTGCCAATAGTCATTGCCTGGAATGTGCACCTGGACAGGGCTAGAAAATACCTTTCACATTAACTTCCTGCACTGCTGATAGACAGGTAAGCCACAACTGTGGCATTGTCTGATTGCACCTTCACTGTTACATGCAGTGAGGGAAGGTCAATCGAATAACTCTAAGCTGCAGGACATTAACTGCTTTGGGGCCGGCCACCGTAAAAAAAAAAGTTTTGAATCGGTTTTCGCTGTATCATTTTAAACAGCAGGCGATTGCTATTTAAATACAAGCAATTAAATGGCTGTACAGCCGTTGGATCGCTTGTACGGTGCGGTGCAGTTTGCCCCCCCCTCCGCCGGCTTCCCTGGGCTCCGCTGTCCCCCTTGCGGGCCCGGCATGGCAGGCTTTCACTGAGTGATTGGGGAGAGAGATCAGCAGGCTTCCAGCCGCTTATCTCTCCTCCAATCACTGGACCCGGAAGTAGGGTTATGCAGACTCTCAGGTGGGCTATGTGTGGTTTCAGGTGGGCTATGTAGGCTTTCAGGAGTGCTGTGTGGTGTCTTACCAGTGGTCCAGAGGCGGGCAGCGTGATGTCAGAACGATGGAGGAGATGTGCGGGCCAGCCTGCCCCTGTTTACAGGCGCCCACGGCTCAGAGGAAGATGTTGCTTCAGGCAGATGTGGCTGTCTGAGGTCCCACACTTGCTGGGGACCTTAGCAGCCGTATTTGTAAAAAATTTAAAGTGCTCAAGTTACAGCAGGACTACAAGTCTTAGCACACCTCCCCTCACCCACAGGACTGCTGATAGTTACCGTAGGACTACAACTCCAAACATGCCTTACCAGCCACAGACATATGACTTGCCCCCTGTGGTGGAGCACGTACAGTATGTTGTTTTAAAATGTGCATTGTTTGGAAAAGTGACTGTGACATACAGACAGATACCTTTTTAAGCTCTGTGAAAGAAGCTGATGCAGAAGAGCAGGGCAGCAGGGGGTTAATCTTTGAATGGATCTCTCAGAGGTAGGCGGAGAAACGACTGTGCCTCTGGAATGTGGTAGGAGACAGGGAGCAAGCACAGGGTAAAGTGCTAGAGGAGCGGAGATCTGAAGCAGAGGTACACCTTCTCGCAGGAGTATCTTGTGTCCGGGTGACAGCTGGCCTGTCACCCGGACACAAGACTCAAAAAACTGGACTGTCTGGGTGAATCTCGGACAGGTGGCAAACCTACCCGGAAGTGATGTGTATTACATCACTTCCAGTGTCACTGTGTACATTCTCCGGCTCTTAGAGCCAGGAGAAGAGGCTGGGGAAGCAGATCTCTGCTTCCTCTGCTTCTTTGGGGTCCCTAGGTGACATTAGGGGTCTGAAATATCCCTGATGTCTCCTATGTGATCACAGCCCCCTATGTGATCACAATAAAGTTGAGTGTAAAAAACAAAGTTATAAAAGAAAAGAAACATAAAAAAATGCAAAAAAAGGTTTTTTTAAAGTACCTTGACCCCACTTGCACGCACATATATGACGCAAACACGTGTCAAGTGCACCTACGTGCAAAAATGAAAATTGTGTCCAAAATCAGGCTCAGATACTCTAGATACGGGGACAGACAGAGAAGACTTCTGAATTTGATGTTCATTAGCCAACTGGAGTCCTCCAATGACTACAGAGTTAAAGAAGAAATCCACCACACTGCTAGGGTTAACTGCTCATTTTTCTCTAGAAGCTCAAACAAAGAAGAGATACTTACCTGATCCTCACTTCTGTCTGGCTGCTAGACCACTCCCTGTAGCCTCTTCTATCTCGGGCTCCCACGATCTATGCCCTGCTGATGTCAATTTGTCTAATACAGTCTATTCAACTGTATTAGACGTGAGTATGTCTAGGGACATACTACAGCCAAAGCAGAGGGGGAGAGAGGTAAGCGGTCACTGCAGCAGGACCAAAGATCAGCGGATTGTTTCTTCTTTATTTGAGCCCCTAGATAAAACTAGCAGGCAAGCTCCACTGCAAGGGTAATTTTTTCTAATACCTGAAGTTATTCTTTAAGTGGACATTGGTCACCAACTTCTGGAAGGTCTTTAGCTCAATGGTGTGACACAACTCAGGCACAAGAGAGCCAGAATCAGTGCTAACACATATTTGTGAACATTTATGGGGCCAAAGAGAAGGCCGCAAATTGATAATGATCTTCTCCTACAGCACACTGCAAGAAGTGCTGATGACTGGAAAAGATCGGCACATATGCATTCTTGATTTTCAGGGATTCCAGAAAGTTCTCTTGATGGAGGGATGCTACAACGAAGCAAATTAACTCCATGCGGAAGTGCCAAGCAAAGACTTTTAACGTCTTCGGGCACTGTGAAGAGGTTTGAAACTCTTTGCTTTTGGACTGGAAAAGTCACTGCCTATGACAGGAGTCTCTTGATAGCTAGCCACAAATCTACCAATGTTGGGAGAATCAGATGAAGGCTGGAGGCGAAGAAATGTTCTGGAGAGAAGGCCATAACCATATCTTGTAGCCCAAGGGCAGATCTGCTAGGGCCTTCTTCTTAATGATCCTTAAGGAAGAGGATCTTGCACAAATGTCCTGGTGACACAGAGAGCCCAGATACCAAAGTTCTGTAATCCCATGCAGCATCACAAAGGTACTGAAGTTCTTACACCATCTGATCCGTCAGCTCATTGAGAAGGGATACCAACTGTTTCCCAAATAAGTCCTGGCATAAAAGTCTTGTAAACTTGGTAGAATCTTTAAAGGAGGTGGACTCCTCCATGGGAATACCAGTTGCCTTATCCAGCCTAGAGAAAGGAGGATCACCCATAGGTAGTCTCCTGTTTCTTCATAAACACCTCCACAAAGGGCTAACAGACTGAAAAGCTATCAGCAGAGCAAAGGATTTGCTCAGATGCACTCCTTACACATGAAGACATCACAAAAGGAGTGGTATGGAAAGACCTTGGCAGATTGTTAAAGCTTGTGCATGTGGAAGGCCAAGGCAAGCTCCTCTGTCTGGGTGAAAAGTTTTTTAGAAAAATGTGAGAGAGGACGAAGTTACCTCAGAAAATGGAACAAGATCTAGATAAATCTGTTAGTTCGGGTTCAAACAGCAACTGCCGCAGAGAGATTTACCTTTTTGGCAGTCTGACATATTGCACTAGCTCAGTAGAACACACATGCAATAAAGTAAATGACCAAAGGATGCAGGGTTCTAAACTAGCGTTTAGCAGGGGTGTGATACATTCCGCAGGTGACAATCGGTACTTGTAACTAAAGTCATTCCCTAGTGTGTTGTGTCCCTGGCAATGAGGAGCAGTGAAGTGGTGGTCTTTGAAAAACAGTAGCAACAGTACGGGCACATGTGGAGACTGAGGAGATCACTGGCCACATGTAGCACCCCTCCCACATCCTGCATGATATAGAGAGCGGGAGCAGGCCGGTTCTGATCTGCTGTACTGACAGTGTTTCCTGTCTCAGCAGTAACAAGCTAGGCTGCACGGGAGATGGAGCACAATGCTGTGCTTGATCACCTGTGTTGGAGTGCAGGGGAGACATTAGGGGTCATTAGACCCCAGATGTTTCCGTAAAGAGAACCTGTCACCTCAATACAATATCCCATATGAGCTTGTTAGCTCCTATATAATAGTAATAAAGTTAAAGTCATAAAAATTAAAGTCATAAAAATAATAAAATAAATATTTAAAAATTAAAACCAACCCCACCATTTGCATGAGAATAAACATGCGTGTGTGGGGCATTCATGTGTATGCACCAAACATGTTAGGTATCACCGCGAACGTTGGAGTGAGAGCAATAATTCTCGGGCCATAATTCATGGTTAACGCTAAACTGATGACCTGTACAGGCTTTTAAAACGTCACCTATGGACAATGTTGTGAAGCATAGTTTTTCGCCATTGCTGAGGTGCATGCAATTTTAACACTTGACATGTTTGGTATCTATTTACTCGATGTAACTGCATTTTGTATATGTAACCAAAAATGTGACCATGTGTCACATTGTTATGCCTGATAAAGGGACTGCATCTGGCTCCTGTCAGTCATTACGGTGCCACCCCCTCTGATGGTATCTGTGAGGGCCACACATCCCTTGTGACGCCCCTGCCTGCAATACTGCCCCTACCCCCTACTAAAGCTCCAAACCCCCACATACCCCCCACAATACAATTCCATACCCCCAATAATGTTTAAAATGTGCATATATATATATACGTTGCTGAATCGTGCACAAGTTGTTTTGTGTAATAAATGAAAATGTCTCAGAAATGAATCATTTTTGGGTCACGACTTAATGACCAAGGAAAAATGTGGGTCCCGAGGTTACACAGGTTGAGAACCACTGGTCTAGAGGTTACAGAGGGCAAACACCATACCCAAAAGGGCCACCACAGTCTGCATGCCTATCAAAGCATGCAGGATGCAAGACAGCCGCAACAACTTCCCCAAACTTCCTCCTGGCCAGTTATCAAGCCACAGACATTTACCTAGAAAGTAGTAATCAGCTTCAGAAGAGGGGACCAGAGGACTGCAGCCTGGGAGAATTACTGTGAAGCAATTGAGACCCACTTGCCAAATGCATTCACCAGTGAAAGCATCTCAGGCATGCATCTCGGCTGTGTTTCAAGCAGGGTTGTCACAGTGCATCTTGATCTAGGCTATCAGAGATCTAAATGTGCTCTATATCTGACCCGAGACTATAAAGGGTCCTAGGTATCCAGCCTGTCACCCAGTTAGCTACTGATTAAATATCATCAATGGAAAACACACAACAAAGATTCTCAAATCAAGGAGCTGAGCGAGGGGTATATTTCCTTGTTTTTTGCTAGGAAAAAAACAGAGCTTTTTAGCAGACGATGGGTTTAGCCATTAGCGTATGTTCACCCTTTAGTGTGTTCTTCTTTCTTTTTTTTTGTCCTTAGCATCATACTGCTGCATGTGTGTCCTTTAAAGAATAATAGAGAAAGAGTAGTTCCAGAATGCAGCCACCACTCTTCTAGCAATGCTTACAACAACTATATGTGGTACTGTAAGGTATATGTGCTTTTTGACTGTGTTATATGTCTCTTCTCTGAGCGTGTACTATGCCTGGGTGTGTTTTCTCTGCCTGTGCATGCTGTGACTAAGGGTGCTTTGTGTGTGTCTACCCTGACGGTGTTCTTTTGCAACCTTACTGTGGTTGTATGTCTGCCATGGCTATGGCAGGAGTCTCTTGATAGCTAGCCACAAATCTTCCAATGTTGGGGGAATCCACCATTATACCCATCCTCTCCACCCCATTCCACCATCATACCCATCCTCTGCACCCTATTCCACCATTATACCCATCCTCTCCATCCCTGCACCCCATTCCACCATCATACCCGTCCTCTGCACCCCATTCCACCATCATACCCGTCCTCTGCACCCCAT
>NW_017307433.1:305470-307792 GCF_000935625.1 Nanorana parkeri | reverse complement strand
CCTCCATTCCACCCCTGCACTCCATCCCTGCACTCCATTCCACCATCATACCCGTCCTCTGCACCCCATTCCACCATCATACCCGTCCTCCCTATTCCTGCATCATACCCGTCCTCTCTATTCCTGCATCATACCCATTCTCCCTATTCATGCATCATACCCGTCCTCTCTATTTCTGCATCATACCCGTCCTCTCCAATACCAGCAGCTATAGAGGAATACATCAGATCACAGCAACATTATAGTATAATTACTATTGCTGCGATTTGTTGTATTCCTCTATAGCTGCTGGTATTCTGCACTGCACCGCTGTATAATGTACTATATTGCACACCACACTTTTTTTTACTTCCACCACTCCAAGCTTGCTCCCGTGATGGACTACAATCTCAATACAAACTAGTAGTCCATCACTGGAGCCTTTTTTAAAAAAAATACGATTAATCGAACTTAATAATCGGCTAACTAATCGATTATGAAAATAATCGTTAGCTGCAGCCCTACTGCACTCCATACAGCATATAGACCTTCACAGAGAATTTGTGCTTGAAATTATTATTAATAATGAATAATAATGAATAATGAAATGATAGCACGGATGGCGCCGTGTCAGATACAATCCATAATAGAAGTCACCAGCACTCAATGATGAATGCAAGAAGTATAAGCACTTTTTATTGGAATTCTCGCATGCGTCAAACAGCCGTTTTGGGGCCTCGCAGGGTCCCTTCTTCTGGGCGACATAGTGACAACAATAAGTATGCAACTTCAGCTTTTATATAAAGAGACCACACAAGATACACCAATGTATTCCAGTAAGCACACACACTGACAAATGGGAAGATAAGCACACATAACAGCACTGTAACACTGTAAAGGAGAGAGATGGAGTTGAGCAGGAGAGCAAAAGTGTTGAGCTATAACAGTGTAAAGCTGAGTGTGCAGGGAGAGTAAATCTCTGACCATACACATACCTTGTTCTTGCAGTCTTCTCTTCCCTTCTCTTCCTTAGCAGCGGGGGAGGGGCGGCGATTTGCATATGAATGATCCGCGATATTTACATATGAATAGGACGTGGCTTATTGATATGCAAATTACCGCGGCCCATTCATATGTTAATATCTCGGCCGGTACCGGGACAGTGCAGGCTGCAGGAACAGCACCAGCAAGCTCCGGAAAGAGTACAGAGTAGAGAGGGCTGGGGGAGGAGGTGTTTCTCTGGCCTCCCCCACCAGCGCCCTCTAGTGTCTACTGTGTGGTAGTGCCGGCTCTGCTCGCTACCACACAGAAGACACTGCTCTGCACAGAGTCGGCATAGCGAACCGGCCTTGGCTGCTGTGCGGGCCACATGCTGTGCGGGCCCCTGGTATACAGGAAGCCTTTGGTACCAATGACAGGAAGCAGGAAGTACCCCTCCCAGGAGAGCAGGCAGGGGGTGAGTGAACATTGAGGCCTGGTTCACACCTGGGCGTTTTGTAGCGCGTTCAAACGCACTGCAAAACGCTCAAACACCGAAATCCCATTTTTTCCTATGGGTATGGTTCACACCTGGGCGTATTACAGGCCGTATGAACGCGCTACAAAACGCCCTACGCCCAAAGAAGTACAGGAGCGTCACGAAACGCGCGACAAACGCGCATATTCGATACGCCTAGGTGTGAACCCAGCCTTAGAGCATACTTACTTAACATGTAAAGCTGCATCAGTGCAAGAAGCTTCCATTATACAGTACTGTGCAAAAGTTTTAGACAGGTGTGAAAAGATGCTGTAAAGTAAGAATTCTTTCAGAAATAAAAGTGTTTATAGTTTATTTTTATCAATTAACAAAATGGAAAATAAATTATTATTATTAAATGAACAGAAGAGAAATCCAAATCAAATCAATATTTGGCGTGACCACCCTTTGCCTTCAAAACAGCATCAATTCTTCTAGGTACACTTGCAGAGATCCTTCAAAAACTGTGTGCAGGTGGTTTGTTCAAAACATTTTTGAGAACTAACCGCATATCTTTTGTGGATGTAGGCTGCCTCAAATCCTTCTGTCTCTTCATGTAATCCGAGACAGACTGAGGCCCTGTTCACACCTTTACGTTTTGTCGCGCGTTCAACGCTCTATGAACGATCTACAAAACGTACAAACATGAAAATCCCATTGTTTTCTATGGGTATGGTTCACACCTTTCCGTATTTCTGAACGCGCTACAAAACGGCCTACGCCCAAAGAAGTACATGTACTTCTTTGGGGCGTTTTGGTCGCGCGTTTCCATTGGGATACAGCCAAGTAGCCCTCGGAAACGCGCGTTTGTCGCACGTTTTTTTTAC
>NW_017307433.1:285771-302014 GCF_000935625.1 Nanorana parkeri | reverse complement strand
TTGGCGGGGAGGGGGGTGTATTGTGGAATCTGGCCTTGGGGCGGCAGGGAGAGTAAATCTCTGACCATACACATACCTTGTTCTTGCAGTCTTCTCTTCCCTTCTCTTCCTTAGCAGCGGGGGAGGGGCGGCGATTTGCATATGAATGATCCACGATATTTACATATGAATAGGACGTGGCTTATTGATATGCAAATTACCGCGGCCCATTCATATGTTAATATCTCGGCCGGTACCGGGACAGTGCAGGCTGCAGGAACAGCACCAGCAAGCTCCGGAAAGAGTACAGAGTAGAGAGGGCTGGGGGAGGAGGTGTTTCTCTGGCCTCCCCCACCAGCGCCCTCTAGTGTCTACTGTGTGGTAGTGCCGGCTCTGCTCGCTACCACACAGAAGACACTGCTCTGCACAGAGTCGGCATAGCGAACCGGCCTTGGCTGCTGTGCGGGCCACATGCTGTGCGGGCCCCTGGTATACAGGAAGCCTTTGGTACCAATGACAGGAAGCAGGAAGTACCCCTCCCAGGCGAGCAGGCAGGGGGTGAGTGAACATTGAGGCCTGGTTCACACCTGGGCGTTTTGTAGCGCGTTCAAACGCACTGCAAAACGCTCAAACACCGAAATCCCATTTTTTCCTATGGGTATGGTTCACACCTGGGCGTATTACAGGCCGTATGAACGCGCTACAAAACGCCCTACGCCCAAAGAAGTACAGGAGCGTCACGAAACGCGCGACAAACGCGCATATTCGATACGCCTAGGTGTGAACCCAGCCTTAGAGCATACTTACTTAACATGTAAAGCTGCATCAGTGCAAGAAGCTTCCATTATACAGTACTGTGCAAAAGTTTTAGACAGGTGTGAAAAGATGCTGTAAAGTAAGAATTCTTTCAGAAATAAAAGTGTTTATAGTTTATTTTTATCAATTAACAAAATGGAAAATAAATTATTATTATTAAATGAACAGAAGAGAAATCCAAATCAAATCAATATTTGGCGTGACCACCCTTTGCCTTCAAAACAGCATCAATTCTTCTAGGTACACTTGCAGAGATCCTTCAAAAACTGTGTGCAGGTGGTTTGTTCAAAACATTTTTGAGAACTAACCGCAGATCTTGTGTGGATGTAGGCTGCCTCAAATCCTTCTGTCTCTTCATGTAATCCGAGACAGACTGAGGCCCTGTTCACACCTTTACGTTTTGTCGCGCGTTCAACGCTCTATGAACGATCTACAAAACGTACAAACATGAAAATCCCATTGTTTTCTATGGGTATGGTTCACACCTTTCCGTATTTCTGAACGCGCTACAAAACGGCCTAGGCCCAAAGAAGTACATGTACTTCTTTGGGGCGTTTTGGTCGCGCGTTTCCATTGGGATACAGCCAAGTAGCCCTCGGAAACGCGCGTTTGTCGCACGTTTTTTTTACCGTGGATCGCGGTAAAAACGCACGCTGCGAAACGCGCGACAAACGCGCATATTCAATACACCTAGGTGTGAACGGGGCCTCAATGATGTTGAGATCAGGTCTCTGTGGGGGACAATCCATCTTTTCCAAGACGCCCTGTTCTTCTTTATGCTGAAGATAGTTCCTAATGACATTGGCTGTATATTTGGGGTCATTGTCCTGCTACAGAATAACTTTGGGGCCAATCACACACCTCCCTGATGGTATGGCATGATAGATAATTATCTGCTTGTATTTCTCAGCATTGAGGACACCATTGATCCTGACCAAATTTCCAACTCCATTTGTGGAAATGCCGCCCCAGACTTGCAAGGAACCTTCACCATGCTTCACTGTTGCCTGCAGACACTTATTATTGTACAGCTCTCTGGCCCTTCGGAAAACAAACTGCCTCCTGCTACGGCCAAATATTTCAAAATTTGTCTCATCAGTCCAGAGCACTTGCTGACATTTTTCTGCTCCCCAGTTCCTATGTTTTCGTTCATAGTTGAGTTGCTTAGCCTTGTTTCCACGTCAGAGGTATGGCTTTTTGGCCGCAATTCTTCCATGAAGACCACTTCTGGCTAGAAATTCTCCGGACAGTAGATGTGTGTACCTGGGTCCCACTGGTTTCCGCCAGTTTGGTGCTGATGGCATTGCTGGACATCTTCTGATGTCGAAGAGAAGAATGATGTGTCTTTCATCTGCTGCATTAAGTTTCCTTGGCCAACCATTGCGTCTACGGTCCTCAACGTTGCCTGTTTCTTTGTGCTTCTTCAAAAGAGCTTTAACACATTTTGAAATCCCAGTCTGCTTTGCAATTTTTGCCTGAGACCTTGCTGATGCAGTATAACTACCTTGTGTCTTGTTGCTGTACTCAGTCTTGCCATGGTTGTATGATCTTTGAAACTGTCTTCCTCAACCTCACCTTAGTAGCAGAGTTTGACTGTTGTCCGCACAGTTTTAAGCCTCCTATACAGCTATTTCTGTTTCAGTTAATGACTGTGTTTCAACCTACATATGAAATTGATAGTTATTAGCACCTGCTTGGTATAATTGGTTAATCATACACCTGACCCTAATCCTAAAAAATCCCTGACTTTGTGCAAGTGGAAGAATTGATACTGGTTTAAAGCCAAAGGGTAGTCGCATCAAATATTGATTTACTTTAGAGTTTTCTTCTGTTCACTCACTTTGCATTTTGTAAATTGATAAAACAAACAATAAAAAAATATATTTTTGAAAGCATTCTTACTGCTGCATAGTACTGTATATTGAAACAGATGCCATCTCCAAATCAAGTATAGGGTCACCGAAAAAATTGACATGAGGAGACAAGGAGAAAAACAGGAGAGAGCACACCCCAGTGTAATATTTTATGTGTCAGTATATCAAAAGACCGTATGAGATTAATAAGAAGGATGTGTCTGGGCTTACAGTACATCTGTGTGGTTGCTTGAAACCAATGATGGTCAATATCCAATATTAATGCAGATTAATGGTAAATATATTCTTCTCCACACAGACACTTTGGATGAAACACTCTCTAGGTTTGGGGGTGCCTTCACACCTAATTGGTAATTTGTTTGTAGCAGTCTTACTTTAATAGGAACCTTTTTAGGAAAAACACCCTTGCTGAGGGGCTCCGATTGATGTGTATTGTGGGAAATAGGAAATTCTAAAAGACCCAATATCTTTAACATCAAAAGCAATTTTTTTTGCTAAGCATAGGCATAATACCTTCAATGTGTTCCATTGCTAAGGCTAGGTAAAAGTTAATATATATATACAAGAGAGAGGGCTAACCTGAACACACACACACTACAGTAGAGATGGGGTGCATCTAATTAGGGAGGGAAACAACACTGCTGGGGAAGGATGCAAAGCAGGCATTAATTACAGAGGAGGGTGGAGTACGTGGTGAAGAGGCACAAACCAGTAGTATGGATATTATATCAGCTATGTCAAACACAGGAAGTCTTGCAGAATTCAATTGTAATTCCAGAATTTGCACAAATAAAATATTTAACACTACCACAAAATTAAAGGACAGAAATGCCAGGAGTCTAACAAATAAAATGGAGGAGCTGGAACTTCTGCTACTCAAGGAAAACTTCAACTTTGTTGGAGTATCAGAAACCTGGCTTGATAACTCACATGACGGGGCTTCAAATATCCCAGGGTACACTCTGTTTCAAAGAACAGAGTAGGTAGAAGAGGTGGAGGGGTATGTCTGTATGTGAAGAGCAATCTGAAAGTGAATGTGAGAAATTGCTTCCCTAATGAGAGGTTTGACAGTGTAGAGACCTTATGGCTAGAGGTACATACAACTGATACAAATTGTAAACTGAATGTGGGTGTATGCTATTGGCCCCCTAACATAAATGATAAGGAAGAGATTCAGCTCCTCTCATAGCTTGAAATGGCTTGGAAATGAGGCAATGTTATCATTATAGGAGACTTCAATTATCCCGACATTTATTTGATAAATGGTACTACCCACTCAAGTAAGGTTTGCCATTTTTTGAGCTTATTGCAGGACAACTTCATGGATCAAATGGTGGAAGTTACAACTAGGAAAAATTGCACTATTAGATTTAATTATAATAATTTAAAAGAACACAGAGCAAGTTGCAGAAATAGAAACTAGGAACAACTTGGGGTATAGTAATCACACAGTGATTACGTTTGGAGTAGGAAACAGAAAAGAGAGGGATATTGGTTTTACAAGAACTCTAAATTTCAAAAAGGCAAACTTCCTTTAAAAAAAAGATTTTTTAAAATTAATTTCCCACATTTCACAACAAATACATAGGACTCCAACAAACACCAATCCAATTATTACACACATCAAAAACAAGCATTAAAGAAAAAACAAAACCCATTTCCTATGTTTATATACATAAGTACATATCATCGAGAGACTTCAGCGAATATAACATTTAAAGCATTAAATAAATATAGGGAAAAAGCATTCCCTATTATGTGAAAAAATACAAAGACCCCTTATTTTTCCAAAAACTATTTTTTCCAAGATTTCAAAACACATCATTCCTACATACAATAACCATCTATTCCATAATTTGTAGAATTTAAAAGGATGCCTTCTGTGCCAATGTGTTAACAGTTCTCTTTCCAGGGTCATGTGAAAGTGAAGGTGGGTTAGGTGATATCCAGAGTAGAGTTTTAAGAAGCCTGTAATTGAGTTCCCAGACAAGATACCAAAAAGACATAATTTAGATTCCACTGGTAGCGTTACTGAGTACACTCTATTTATAATCTGAATGATACCTTCCCAATATCTATGAAGCTTGGGCCAGCGCCACATAAGATGTAGTAAGGTACCATCTGATTGTCCACACCTATCACGTAGAGGGGTTTGTATCTGACCCCATTGATTAAGTTGTTTTGGTGTATGATACACCCGATGCAATATAAATAATTGTGTCAATCTATGTGTAGTGGAGATGGAGAAAATCTGGTATTATCTTCAAGGTAATAGACAAAATAGGGGAAAAAGGAGTTACGCTACAAATAACATTTATGTAGACAAGTCTCCAGGGTTTCCGTAAGATAATTCAAAAAACTATGTAACCCCTAAACAAAGAAATCCCTTTCATGGAGCTGTCTAGTAACCAAGTAACACAGTTGATATATTTAGAATATATAAGGAAAATTTAATAGAAAAATTACACAAAACATCAAATCACCTACTACAAGACATCTAAAATCACTTAAAAACGAAAAGAAACGACCTCCCCTGGATAACCCTATTAGAAGTAATGCGGGTGCTGTTCCATGAACCACCTAAGTGGCAGATAGTCACTGATGAAGGCCCAAGTGCTGTGTTTCAAAAGTAGATACAATTGTATCAGAGATTACTCACTCTGTGTGTGGCTCAGATGGGAAGCAGTCCTTGTGTGGTTCCGTATTAATAGTGGAAAAACTGCTTCAATGAAACATATCTTTGTGTTGATATGTAAATCCACAATATCCTCACGTAATGGATCCAAAGGTTCATTGAGCGTCTCTCCCCCAGCTCATTGGTACTGACACTGGCCCGCAGGATTCAAACAGTTCTGGATCCGTGAAGCGATCAGGGAATCTCCCCAGCGAGTGCGGCCGCACAGGAAGATGGAACGGGGCAGAATCCCAGAGATGATATATCCAAGACACACTGGACCAGAAGGCAGTGTGGGTTAAGACAGCATGAGCCAACGGGCTTTTCTCGGTCTCAGCTTCAAAATCACACAGGTCTTGATACTGCTGTAATGCGGTAGTGTCCGAACAGACTTGGCTTGGTCCTGTCAAGCAGCAGAACTTTTTCCTTCACCCGGCAGCGTATGCATGATAGATCTCGGGTGTCCAGGGAGGCCTAAAAACACGTTAACCCTAACGCATTTCCCCCCAAACAGATGGGGCTTCCTCAGAGGGGCGTGTAGTCAGTATCCTGTGTAGGTGTGCTATATAGCTCCCTAATGAAAGCTTAATGAGATTCAGATTTGACACAGTAGTTTGTGAGCCATTCTTTGATTGAAGCCGGCTCGTATCTCAGAAAATTGTTATAAAAGGCGCCTGTGAAGCCATAAACATACTCCCCAGGTCTATCGTCATTAGTTTCAAGTATCTAAAAAACCTGACACACAAAACGGTGCTAATTCCCACATTCTTCACCAGTGTACTCCTCAGAAGGTCAGTACAAAAGCGGACATGTAAGAAAACACATCCATAAATAAACAATGCCAATCATTATAAATTGTATCCATTGTAAACAAAAATTATCCGGAGCATATATGATCCTCTGTGTAATTCAGAGTAAATAATCAGACGTAGGTTTGGTCAGATAACTAATAGTAAATTTAATGATCATAGTTAATGCTAGGACTATAAGATGGAAAATATATGTACACACACATGCATGCAAGAAAATAAATCTCTAAGGGGGCATTCCAACGCAGGTCACCCTTAGTCAATAGTGACAATTTTTATCAACTATGGTCAAATATGGTCCGGAGCATATAGGAACCTCTACATAGAATGAATGGTCAAGCACGAGTTTAGTCAGGCAATAATTTGTTCAATAATTGCAACTAATGCTTAGGTGTCGATTTACTAACCTAAACACACGCACGCACCAGGTGCATGTGATTTTTACACAGCAAAACGTATTTATCAACCAAAAAGTCTCTAAAAGCATTTCCACTAATGCCATGTATGGAAAAATCATGCACATGATGCATATATAATGCTGCTTCACAGTTTAGACAAAAATGGTTAGCTCATGCATTTACATTCCTGCATTCATCAACACAAGCAACACAACATAGAGCTAATTTAAACAACATCACCTTGCGATTCATGCTTGGTTTTGCACAACACACCTGCTTGGTGTGTACACACTACAAAGGTGTTTAGATTCCACCCATAGATCATGCTGGGAGGGAACACACTACAGAGGTGTATACATGTTCATGGTGTGTTTATAAGGTTAGTAAATCAACCCCTTAGACTCTAGGGTAATAAGCACATGTAAAGAGAAAATGAAAAATATGTACAGAAAAAGAAGCATTATGTTTGATATGTAACCAGGTTAGAGATAACAGCTAAAGTTGATCATGTCATTGAGTCCTGGTGCCTCATAGGATTCCGTCTGGTGGATCCACCTACATTCCCTTTGCAGGAGAAGTTTGTCCAAATCTCCCCCTCGTCTATGCTGGTAGACTCTATCCAGTGCAAAGAAACGAAGTCTGTTGGTTTGTCCATTATGTGTATCCACAAAGTGTCTAACTAAAATTGTCACTATTGACTAAGGGTGACCTCTGTTGGAATCCCCCCTTATAGATTTATTTTCTTGCATGCATGTGCGTGTACATATATTTTCCATCTTATAGTCCTAGCATTAACTATGATCATTAAATTTACTATTAGTTATCTGACCAAACCTACGTCTGATTATTTACTCTGAATTACACAGAGGATCATATATGCTCCGGATAATTTTTGTTTACAATGGATACAATTTATAATGATTGGCATTGTTTATTTATGGATGTGTTTTCTTACATGTCCGCTTTTGTACTGACCTTCTGAGGAGTACACTGGTGAAGAATGTGGGAATTAGCACCGTTTTGTGTGTCAGGTTTTTTAGATACTTGAAACTAATGACGATAGACCTGGGGAGTATGTTTATGGCTTCACAGGCGCCTTTGTAACAACTTTCTGAGATACGAGCCGACTTCAATCAAGGAATGGTTCACAAACTACTGTGTCAAATTTGAATCCCATTAAGCTCTCATTAGGGAGCTATATAACACACCTACATAGGACACTGACTACACGCCCCTGTCACGCCTGTATGTACTGAGGTAACGTGGATCGCAGCTGTGGAGGCTTCTCAGGTCTGGTACTCTGGTTTCACTCTCAATTTCAACAGAGAGTTAGGGTTCCTAGCATCACAGCCTCAGGTTAGATAAATAAGGGGGAGTGGCGAGGGTTAAACTTCAGCAAGCTATTTGAGGAGCAGTGGTTATCGTCAAGGCACAATGAATTTGCAGGACTTAGATGGTTATACACAATATTAGCAATGATACAGTCCCCCAGTATTGCTTTAAGCTTTGCAGGTTATATTCAAAGACAGTCCTGATGATAAGGTGTGCAACTGCACTCAGAGTACTTGCGCTTTGAAGGTTATGGCAAATGGGAGTAGCTGGGGGTCCTTGGTGGTGTCCGGTTCGGTTGAGAAGGCTGGAGGGCACAATCTGGAGGCTTGGAGGGTCCCAGGAGACAGCAGGCGTTCTGACTCAATATTGGAACGCCATGCTGTCTCGTCTGGGCGTTTAAAAAGTGCTCTGAAGTGAAGGAGGAGCCGAGGCACACATTGGTGCACTTCCGTGTTCCACGGTGGAACGCACGCGGTCCCGAAACCCGGAAGTGATGAGCGTGCGCTCCACCTTGGAACGCAATCGGCCCAACGAAAAAGCGGCTGGCTGCCGCAGCCTCCGTCCTTGCTGGCTGTTGACGGCGGCGGCCGTTACAGACCCTCTGAGGAAGCCCCATCTGTTTGGGGGAAACGCGTTAGGGTTAGCGTGTTTTTAGGCCTCCCTGGACACCCGAGATCTATCATGCATACGCTGCCGGGTGAAGGAAAAAGTTCTGCTGCTTGACAGGACCAAGCCAAGTCTGTTCGGACACTACTGCATTACAGCAGTAACAAGAGCTGTGTGATTTTGAATCTGAGACCGAGAAAAGCCCGTTGGCTCATGCTGTCTGAACCCACACTGCCTTCCGGTCCAGTGTGTCTTGGATATATAATCTCTGGGATTCTGCCCCGTTCCATCTTCCTGTGCGGCCGCACTCGCTGGGGAAATTCCCTGATCGCTTCACGGATCCAGAACTGTTTGAATCCCGCGGGCCAGTGTCAGTACCAATGAGCTGGGGGAGAGATGCTCAATGAGCCTTTGGATCCATTACGTGAGGATATTGTGGATTTACATATCAACACAAAGATATGTTTCATTGAAGCAGTTTTTCCACTATTAATACGGAACCACACAAGGACTGCTTCCCATCTGAGCCACACACAGAGTGAGTAATCTCTGATACAATTGTATCTACTTTTGAAACACAGCACTTGGGCCTTCATCAGTGACTATCTGCCACTTAGGTGGTTCATGGAACAGCACCCGCATTACTTCTAATAGAACATCCAGGGGAGGTCGTTTCTTTTCGTTTTTAAATGGTTTTAGATGTCTTGTAGTAGGTATTTTGATGTTTTGTGTAATTTTTCTATTAAATTTTCCTTATATATTCTAAATATATCAACTGTGTTACTTGGTTACTAGACAGCTCCATGAAAGGGATTTCTTTGTTTAGGGGTTACATAGTTTTTTGTATTATCTTCAAGGCTTGAGCTCAACAAGTTCTTTCTAATTTACCCACATCATGACCCCATCCTTCCTGTCATCTTAGTTTGCCCTTAGATCTAACAGATGACAAAAGCTTAGAATACTGTATATCTTTGCTATTAAGTCACGCCTAGCTTCTCTTGCCTGAGCTACTACATGTAAGAAGGAAAAAGCTGAATATGGCAATGTAAAGGTACGCTTTTGTGCCTGTAATGCATGATGCAGTTGTAGATATTGAAAAAAAAATTCCTCTGCAATAAGAACAATGTTTGAAGCTCTGCAAAATATGTAATCACATTGCCTTCATATACTTGATATAAATAAAGAAACTCTACTGAAGCTCATGATTCAAATTCCTTCAGTTTATAAACGTCTAGGAGAAGAGGATTGTGCCATAAGGACATATAACTTGTACAGCCCCTATATTGTAGATAGTCTTTCAATAATGACCAAGTCTTGTACAAAAGCCTCAATGTAGGGAACGTAGATTTCACTCTGCCTCTAAGAGTGAAATCAATGGGTATCTTAACTTCTCTACCTGTAAAAGCCTCTGTATTGGATCTCACTCGTCATACTTCCCCCACCTTGCCATTTGTTGCATCTGAGATGCCAAGAAATATAGCTTCAGGTGGGGTACTGTCAATCCCCCCTCACTTATAGGGTACTGTAAGTAGGTTAATTTCATTCTGTGTAGGGATGCACAGATACTTTTTGAATACCAGTGCAGATACTTGGCATTTTCATGAGAACTACCAGGGTTGCAGCGGTTGCAGCTGGGACCTGGCTCTGGCACTCCACCACGGTCCTGAAATCATTAGTCTGTGTTGTTTTAGAAAAACTGTCACATGACAACAAAAATGTATCAGTACTCGTACTTGTAAGTACTCGGCAAGTATCAGTACTCGTACTCGCAAATCTGGTATCTGTGCATCCCTTTATTTATATTTATAAAAACAAAATCGTACATTAAAACAGAGATGTACAAATCCCAGGAGCTCCGTGTGCTCCCTACAAATGACAGCTGCCTCCTAACTTTTGAATTTTTCTATAGTCTAGTCTTGGAGCTCAGAAGTATCGATACATGTACTCGTACTTGTACCGAGTACTGTACTTGGTATCTGTGCAACCCTAATTCTGTGTGTCTTTTTACGCCATATAAATTCTCTGAACTTAGCACTTAGTCTTGGCTTCAAACTTACTGAATAATGGTTAAATATTTAGAGTAATATATTCAGAAATGTCACAAGAAACTTTAAACCCCAAATATTTGACAATTGGTGCTATCTGTATCCTAGTGTCACGCTTTGGCAATGGATGCTCCAGGGGGTCTACCAGCAATAACATAGATTTGTCTCATATGTTATAACTAAATGGGCAACGCTAATCTACAAAACATGAATGTGTTAACCAATACTAATCAGAAAGCTGCTGTGATATAAACCCCTAGAGGTCTAGTGAATGAATATAAAGAAACCAACAGCACTAATTATACTAGTGAAAATATTTAAATCAAACAATGAATGTGCATATACGCCAGTTCTGACATATACTGAAAGTGCAAAAAAAATCAATCAAAAATTGACAAAATTTCTTTCCGTGAACATAGGGTTAATCCTGTGTAATCAAGGTGAATAAATAATGCTTAAATGCTAATAGTGTGTATAGTGTTTCATACAAAACTATAAGTGATGTGACTTTGTGATCAAATATATAAATAAAATATATGGTTTCTGTGGATTGGTTGTAAAAAGTTCCAATAAAAAAAGTATTTTTTTAAACAACCGAACAAAAGTCTCTGTGTTAATTCAATCCGTTCCAAGTGAAGAGATGTATATAACGACTTATTCCGGGTGTTCGGTGATATACAATTTATTCTGGGTAGTGTATTGAAATCAATACATATCCCCTAAGAGTGAGTACTCACCACTGGTCTCCGGCTGTAACAGACAGCCCCTGCTAGAGATTTTATACTTCATCACCATTTGTATGCTTTTAACCACCGACTTTCCTGTAAGTACATTTTCATTTGCATGTTGTAAAAATAAATTACACTTTTACACTATGGAGGCGCTCTGTCTTGTCCCTTGTTTCCTGGGTTGTTAATCAGTTTCAGCTGCTTTGGTGTTAATGACATTTACAACAGGTGCACTAGATGGGCAACAATGAGACGACCTCCAAAACAGGAATGGTTTTACAGATGGAGGCCACTGACATTGTTTTCCCTACTCATCTTTTCTTACTGTTTTTCACTAGTTTTGCATTTGGCCAGAGTCAGTGTCACTACTGGTAGCCTCCAGGATGGCACATCAACACGAGCCATTGCCAGAAGGTTTGCTGTGTCTTCCAGCACAGTGTCAAAAGCATGGAGATTCCAGGACACAGGCTGTTACTCTAAGAGAGCTGAACAGGGCCTCAGAAGGTCCTTAACCCATCAGCAGGACCGGTATCTGCTTCTTTGTGCAAGGAGGAACAGGATGAGCACTGCGAGCCCTACAAAATGGCATCCAGCAGGCCACTGGTGTGAATGTCCCTGACCAAACAATCAGAAACAGACTTCATGAGGGTGGTCTGACAGCCTGACGTCCTCTAGTGGGCACTGTGCTCACTGCCCGGCACTGTGGACGTTGATTGGCATTTGCCATTGAACACCAGAATTGGCAGGTCCGCCACTGGCGCCCTGTGCTTTTCATAGATGAGAGCAGGTTCACCCTGAGCACATGTGACAGACATGAAAGGGTCTGGAGAAGCCGTGGAGAATGTTATGCTGCCTGTAACATCATTCAGCATGACCGGTTTGGTGGTGGGACCTCTACAGGCTAGACAATAGCACCCTGACTGCCATTAGGTATCGGGATGAAATCCTTGGACCCATTGTCAGACCCTACACTGGTGCAGTGTAGTGGGTCCTGGGTTCCTCCTGGTGCACGACAATGCCGGGCGTCATGTAGCTAGAGTATGCAGCCAGTTCCTTGAGGATGAAGGAATTGATACCATTGAATGACCCCCATGCTCGCCTGACCTGAATTCAATAGAACACCTTTGGGACATTATGTCTCAGTCCATCCGACGCCGCCAGGTTGCACTTCAGTCTGTTCAGGAGCTCAGTGATGCCTTGGTCCAGATCTGGGAGGAGATACCCCAGGACACCATCCGCCATCTCATTAGGAGCATGCCCCGACGTTGCCAGGAATCCATACAAGCACATGGGGGCCGAAAAAATAATTAGTACCATTTTGAGTTGCTGCAATGAAATTTCAGCACAATGGACTTGCCTGCTGCATCATTTGTTCACTTTGATTTTTGGGGTGTCTTCGAATTCAGCCCTCTGTAGGTTGATCATTTTTCATTTCCATCAAATGTGGCATCCTTTCGTTCCTAACATATTACCCAGCCAAGTATACAGTAGATATCCAGCAGGATATTTTTCCCCATTGAGATCTGATGTGTTTTCAAAGTGTTCCGTTAATTTTTTTTGAGCAGTTTAGCAACCGGATCCAGGAGATCTATTGTTCATAAAATTCAAACTTAATTAGTACCTGCCATAAATATTCCCACTCAACCCTATCAAAGGCTTTAGCTGTGTCCAATGATAGAATAGCCCTGTTTCCATTATACATAACTAGAATCTGAAAATTAAGGAACAATCTACATATATTAGCTGTAGCATGCGTGGTATAAACTCTAGCTGGTCTGGGTGAATAAGCTTACCAATAACCTTTGTGGGTGGAGTTTGCTGGCATGAGGTGGAGCTTAGGATGCTGTGAGTGAGCCCGTGATTGTGGAGGTTACACTGCTGATTCCTTGTAATGCTGCATACTCATTAGATGGAATGTATGATTTTATTTATAAAATAGTTTTATGGGGGTACAGTCTGCGCTATGATCTCTATTCTTTTTATGATTGTTTCAATATGGCTGGATTGAGCTGAACAGACTGGTAGAAGACTATAATAAAGTGTATCAGGAGCCTTCATCTGGTTCGTTAAGGATAGGAAAACTCCTCCTGAAATCAATCGGGGCACAGGTTGTATGACCTTCTCCCTGAGAGGTCTGACCTTTAAGGTGAGAGGCAGTGTTTGGAGGTTTTCATATAGGTGAAGACACGGATCTGGTCACTGGTTATTGATCCATGGATCAAGTTGTCTGTTCTGTTGCATGCTTCAGAGAGCACAAGTTTTTGGACTATTTTTATATACACTTGTAAACTGTGTGTTCTGTTATATGTGTATCACATTGATTTATGCCACGTTTGAATGACACAAGTTATTGAATCTGTAATTTCAGATATTTTCGCTTCCGAGACAAACACCTTCAACCCTCGCCTCTGAACTCGCCAAGTCGTCGGATGCAGCAAGACATGGACCGGAGAGAAGCTGCCTCCCCACATCAGTAGCTCACCCCTACACGCAAGAGCGGCATATGTCTCTCAGCTCATCCCTGTAGCTGTTCGTCACGCAGCGCCTATTCTCCTCCAGATACTAACCTGCCAGAAACCAAGATCGTCAGCGATTACTCCATTACTCCATTTGCGATGACCATTATTTGTTTCTGATTATTTACATGTTGTTTGTTTGACATGTTTCTCACTACATTTCAAGATTGCTTTGGCTACAATGATATTGTGATCATTTTATATGATTTAAGGCGAGCTTCCTTTTGTTCTTTAGCATCTACTATTATTGTAGGCATCCTCACCGAGCTCGAGACTTCCCCCCCCCCCTATAAAAATGATCACCTCACGGAGATGACTCACCGCTGCCCACTCTAGGGTGGAGGATGCGCACTGGACACCCTGCAGGAAGGGCCTTGAAATCGCCGCCAGCCAGCCTCGGCCCTGATTGAGTACCTTGACTATACGGATCCCATCCGTGAGCGGCACTCCCTAGAATCACTCATATTATAGACTCAAGGGGCAATAAGCATATAGATACGCCCAATATACGCCCATCCTCCAGGATGGCACATCAACACGAGCCATTGCTCACAATTTAGGTCCTTCTATAAACAACTCTACAACATTGCCCCTCCACACGTATCACCTTCCGGCAGTGAGGCCAGAAAACAGACTCTTTCCTGTCGACGCATAGTCCTCCGTCCATAAGTGAAGAGCTCAAAAAAGAGCTAGACACTCCTTTCACCTCTCAAGAAGTAGCAAAAGCAATATCGCAACTAAAATCTGGGAAAAGTCCCGGACCAGACGGGTTCACGTCACACTACTACAAAACATTCTCGGAACACCTTATCCCCCACTTTCTTACAGCCTTTGACCTTTCCCCTAGACAGCCCCACAAATCCACTCATCTACTGGAAGCTCACAATGTGGTGTTACCGAAACCCGGAAAAGATGAAAACTTATGTGCAAATTACCGCCCCATATCCCTTCTCAACATCGATGTTCAGCTGCACGCAAAAATAATAAACCGTCTGGCCGACCTTCTCCCTGACATCATTGACGGTGATCAGACAGGCTTTATCCCCGGAAGGGAGGCGCGGGATAACACCACTAAAGCGATAGGCCTTCAACATTGGATCAAGAGTAGTGGCCGGGCGGGTTTTCTCTTATCCACTGATGCGGAGAAGGCCTTCGACAGGGTGGCATGGGACTATCTCTTCGCGGCCCTGAGCCACATTGGAATGGGGTTGCGAATGATGGATCGCATAGCCTTGCTGTACCACAATCCGATTGCAAGGATTCGCGTAAATGGATCACTGTCGGAGGCCCTCCCCATATACAATGGAACGAGACAGGGATGTCCATTATCACCACTCCTTTTTGTCCTGGCCCTGGAGCCCTTTCTCCGGATAATTCGTTCAGACTCCAGCATACATGGGTTCCCTACAGCATGCAAGGAATTCAAAGTAGCCGCTTTCGCGGACGACTTGTTATTTTTTCTGACACAACCGAGAATTTCGCTTCCTAACTGGTTGAGAGCCTTCCAAGACTTTGCGGAAATTTCATTCTTCAAAATTAATCTATCCAAGTCTGCCGCTTTAAACGTTTCCCTTCCAGATGACCTGGTTAACTTTTGCAAATCCCAATTTCCATTTAGTTGGGCTGACTTATCCATTACATATTTGAGGATTGAGCTCCCTAATGACCTGCAACTGCTTTACTCCTTCAATTTCACCACCCAGCTATCTAAACTTAGAACAGACATGAAAGAATGGAACAAAATATTATATTCCTGGTTTGGACGTGCAGCCATTCTTAAAATGACTGCCATGCCTAGACTCCTATACCTGTTCCAAACTATACCTATTTCCATTCCCAAAGCCTTCTTCTCCTCGGTGAACGCGCTGTTTCGCAACTTTCTGTGGAATGATAGATCGCCAAGAATCGGGTTCCAGACCTTGACCCGCCCAAAACTCTCAGGCTTATAGGACTTCCCCATGTACTAAACTATTATCGATCATGTCACCTAGCCCGCGTCCTAGACTGGGTTCGCCACGGGCCTTACAAGGACTGGGTCCAAATTGAACAGCTTCAAGCAGTTTTTCCAATTGGCTCTTGGCCTTGGATACAACGCTCGCTATTTTCTTCCCAGGTGCTCTCACACCCGACGGTGGGGGCATCTTTGCGCCTCTTTGACACAGTGTGCAGGAACACGGGACTCTCGTCCACACCCGGCCCCCTCACCCCGGTTACCATGAACCCGGCTTTTACTCCAGGCCTCCATTCTGCTTTTCTAAAATGCTGGTCCCCCACGGAGTCCCCGACAGTGAACAAATTCTTCGACAGCCAAGGGCAATTTAGGTCTCTGGCAGATCTAAACTAAGAGGCCCAAGATGGACCGCTGCCATTGTGGAAATATATGCAGATAAGACATTTCCTTAATGCACAACAAACTAGACATCACTTTACACGCCCTCTCACTCCATTCGAAAGACTTTGCGAGAC
>NW_017307433.1:235839-285111 GCF_000935625.1 Nanorana parkeri | reverse complement strand
TTTTTTTTTTTCGGGGGGGGGGGGGACTTCAATGTACCATTGAACCTGCTCCTGGATTCATCTACTGGCAAATCCTCGGTCCCGCTCCGGAGCTTGCGCGCGATTAAGAAACTCTTGACATCCCTCACCCTACATGATGCGTGGAGGTTTATCCATACCACGGTAAAGGACTATACCTTTTTCTCTCATCCACATTCAAGGTATTCCAGAATAGACTTTCTCTTTCTCTCACAAATTGACTTACCTACCTTGAAAGGGGCCTCGATAGAACCAATGCTTCTCTCGGATCATGCTCCAATTTCCATGACCATCGCCTTCTCTGAGCGACCAACGGGAATTTATACACATCCAAGCTCTCACCAACAAACGCAATAAGGCCCACAGCGCCTCGCTGCTAGCCCGCATTAACGCCCTAGAGGCGCTCCATAAGCGATCACTAGCCGAATCTCACCTGTCGGAATTGACCCGGGCTCGTAATGAACTCCTTCAGATAATCCAGGAAATTACTAAAAAAACATTCATCTCCCGTAGCAAAATATATTATGAGCATGGCAATAAAGCGGGTAAATACTCAGCGAGGGCCTTGAAACACCAACAAGCTTCTAGGACCATCTCCCAGATTATAGACTCAAGGGGCAATAAGCATATAGATACGCCCAATATACGCCCATCCTCCAGGATGGCACATCAACACGAGCCATTGCTCACAATTTAGGTCCTTCTATAAACAACTCTACAACATTGCCCCTCCACACGTATCACCTTCCGGCAGTGAGGCCAGAAAACAGACTCTTTCCTGTCGACGCATAGTCCTCCGTCCATAAGTGAAGAGCTCAAAAAAGAGCTAGACACTCCTTTCACCTCTCAAGAAGTAGCAAAAGCAATATCGCAACTAAAATCTGGGAAAAGTCCCGGACCAGACGGGTTCACGTCACACTACTACAAAACATTCTCGGAACACCTTATCCCCCACTTTCTTACAGCCTTTGACCTTTCCCCTAGACAGCCCCACAAATCCACTCATCTACTGGAAGCTCACAATGTGGTGTTACCGAAACCCGGAAAAGATGAAAACTTATGTGCAAATTACCGCCCCATATCCCTTCTCAACATCGATGTTCAGCTGCACGCAAAAATAATAAACCGTCTGGCCGACCTTCTCCCTGACATCATTGACGGTGATCAGACAGGCTTTATCCCCGGAAGGGAGGCGCGGGATAACACCACTAAAGCGATAGGCCTTCAACATTGGATCAAGAGTAGTGGCCGGGCGGGTTTTCTCTTATCCACTGATGCGGAGAAGGCCTTCGACAGGGTGGCATGGGACTATCTCTTCGCGGCCCTGAGCCACATTGGAATGGGGTTGCGAATGATGGATCGCATAGCCTTGCTGTACCACAATCCGATTGCAAGGATTCGCGTAAATGGATCACTGTCGGAGGCCCTCCCCATATACAATGGAACGAGACAGGGATGTCCATTATCACCACTCCTTTTTGTCCTGGCCCTGGAGCCCTTTCTCCGGATAATTCGTTCAGACTCCAGCATACATGGGTTCCCTACAGCATGCAAGGAATTCAAAGTAGCCGCTTTCGCGGACGACTTGTTATTTTTTCTGACACAACCGAGAATTTCGCTTCCTAACTGGTTGAGAGCCTTCCAAGACTTTGCGGAAATTTCATTCTTCAAAATTAATCTATCCAAGTCTGCCGCTTTAAACGTTTCCCTTCCAGATGACCTGGTTAACTTTTGCAAATCCCAATTTCCATTTAGTTGGGCTGACTTATCCATTACATATTTGAGGATTGAGCTCCCTAATGACCTGCAACTGCTTTACTCCTTCAATTTCACCACCCAGCTATCTAAACTTAGAACAGACATGAAAGAATGGAACAAAATATTATATTCCTGGTTTGGACGTGCAGCCATTCTTAAAATGACTGCCATGCCTAGACTCCTATACCTGTTACAAACTATACCCATTTCCATTCCCAAAGCCTTCTTCTCCTCGGTGAACGCGCTGTTTCGCAACTTTCTGTGGAATGATAGATCGCCAAGAATCGGGTTCCAGACCTTGACCCGCCCAAAACTCTCAGGCTTATAGGACTTCCCCATGTACTAAACTATTATCGATCATGTCACCTAGCCCGCGTCCTAGACTGGGTTCGCCACGGGCCTTACAAGGACTGGGTCCAAATTGAACAGCTTCAAGCAGTTTTTCCAATTGGCTCTTGGCCTTGGATACAACGCTCGCTATTTTCTTCCCAGGTGCTCTCACACCCGACGGTGGGGGCATCTTTGCGCCTCTTTGACACAGTGTGCAGGAACACGGGACTCTCGTCCACACCCGGCCCCCTCACCCCGGTTACCATGAACCCGGCTTTTACTCCAGGCCTCCATTCTGCTTTTCTAAAATGCTGGTCCCCCACGGAGTCCCCGACAGTGAACAAATTCTTCGACAGCCAAGGGCAATTTAGGTATCTGGCAGCGTGAAACTCAGAGGCCCAAGATGGACCGCTGCCATTGTGGAAATATATGCAGATAAGACATTTCCTTAATGCACAACAAACTAGACATCACTTTACACGCCCTCTAACTCCATTCGAAAGACTTTGCGAGACATCAGGACGGATCTCGCACACAGTATCTGAAGCTTACTCCCTTATTTCAGAGGCCTCCTCACCCCCGCAAACTCCCTCTGCACAGGCTTGGGAATGGGAACTGTCCATCAGCCTCACCCCTGAAGACTAGGAAAGAATGGACGAACTGCTAATGAAGAGCTCATTGAATGTCCAAATTCAGGAAACCAACTACAAAATACGATCCAGGTGGTATAAAACCCCTGAGATTCTTCACCGCATCTTTCCCAATACGCCCAACACCTGTTGGAGATGTGCTCGTGACGTGGGTACACTACTTCACATATGGTGGTCCTGCCCACGCATAACCAAGTTTTGGACCGAAGTCCACTCACTCATTAGAGATATAACAGGAGATTCCTTGAAATTCTCAGCAGTTTCCCTCTTGCTATATCACTTTGATGAATCACTCCACATCTCCAAAAAATCTCTGACACTTCTCCTGCTGAACGCGGCTAAAACAGTGATTCCTAGACACTGGAACAAACCTGAATCACCGACAATTAAAGAATGGTTGTCGCGAGTGGACATGGTGGCTCACATGGAGGAATTAATATCCAGTGATAGAGACACCATGCCCCACTTTGTGAAAACGTGGGCGGCCTGGCACATGTTCAAAGCGACTGACAGATACGCAGCCCTAACATAGTATCACTTGATCCCCTCCTTTGCTGTGGAATTTCACATGCTCACTTCCCCCCTTAATCCAGCCAATATTTAGTGGTGTCGCTTAGCCCCGCCTACAAAAGGTAAAAAAGACCCTGAGGCTCTTCTTGGGACGCTTGGAGGCAGGTGAGGGTGAGAGAAAGGGAGACGCCCTCTTTTCTCCTCCTCTAATCTTCCCCTCATCCTTCTTTTTCTTTCCCCAGCCTTCCTTCCCCCTCTCCATAACCTACTTTTCATTCTACCCCCCTCTCTCAAGTCTCCTCTATCGTCTACGATACACTAAGGAACCTTTGCACCCTCCTCTTCCTTTTTCCTTCTTCCAAACCCTACCTCACCCCAGGTGGTGTTAAATCCCCAGGACGAACCGAGTCATTACTCTACAGCATTGAACGACCTCTCAAGCAAACACAGTAATGACAGACTGATCTTCCTCTAGGCCCCAAGCAAAGTCACAATACAAGAAACGAATGCAACTTTTTAGCAACGCTTGGGATCCTACAATGTGCGGACCCTATTTCTGCCTCTTTAGGCTAAAATAAATACACGAGTTAATACCGTAACTGGAATGTCATTGCTGTGCACATAATCACCTCTTATATTGTATGCTGAGGCATGTTCTCCTGGATTCCCCCCCCCCTTTTTTTTTGTTTTCCCTCATGTATTAAAAAAAAAAAAAAAATGTTTGTGAGCTCAGGGATTAAAATAGAATCATATGTTTTGTAAATTTCAAATGGCAATCCATCGACCTCTGGTGCTTTATTATTAGGGGCTGCCCTGAAAACAGCTCTGAATTCATCCTCATCCTTAATGGAGCTGTCAAGAATATATTGTTGCTTCAGTCAGCTTTGGAAGATACACAGAATCTAAAAATTGTGTCAGGTCGTCTGAAACATAAGAGACTTTACTACTATCCAGATCATGATAAAAGCTGAAAAAATATTAAAGATTTCAGACAAATCTGTCACAAAATGATTTTGATCATTATAAATACCATTAACATATGAAGATACTTTCCGTGACCGAGCAATAGTAGCCAAAAATGTCCAACCTTCTCCTCTTCTCTAAAATTAGGCTGCGGGGAGAAAAGCCTTTTCCTTTCAGGTTTCAATAACAATAACCACTTATAGGACTCCTGTGGTTCCACCTAAATCTTCTGACTCGATATCATGGGACAGGCTAGATATAGCTTCTGATTGTTGAACTGCTTCAGTAATATTGATTGCTCGGGCCCTAGGCTCCTTTTTTTATCCCAACCATCTCTTTCTTAAGTAGACCCCGGAGAAAGGCTTTAAGTGTGTCCCAAACTATAGGGAAAGGACAAGTGGATCTACGGTATTAATAAATCAAATATTCCTGTAATGGTAAAATATTATGATTTGAAATTATCTGGAGCCAATAAGAAATAACTTTCCTAAACACTGTTCTGCGTCTAGACTGGAATTGGAGATATATCACCAAAGGAGAGTGATCAGAAAGGCCACATGCTATATATTGAGACTCTTTAACATATGATAACATATTTTCCATAGCCAAAGCCAAGTATATGAGAAAAGTCTATATGGGATTGTGAAAAACAAAAAATTGTCTAATCATAGGGTGCCTCAGCCTTCAAACGTCATACAAGCCAATATCTCCAATAAATCTAGCAAATGGAGTTATATCTGAATTTATTACAGCGGCTTGGGATCCATATTTATTCAATGACAAGCTAAGATAGGTATTAAAATCCCCTATTACCGGGACAGGTATTTCCAGCTTATCCACTAAGAAATCATGCAAATCCTTTAACACCCTAGGTGAGTATGGAGGAGGCACATATACACTAGCTATAATACATGCAAACATATCTATAATACAATATAGATACACATAGCGACCCAGTGGATCCAACTTCACCTGTCTGCAGGTAAACTCTAACATGTTAGAAATAAAGACAGTAACAGCCCTTAAATAAGAGGGGTATTGTACATTATATTGACGGTGTCTTAAATAATGTCTGGTAGCTTTTTCAAAATGTGTTTCCTGCAGACAGATAATTGCTGGAGAATATGTCTTAATTGTTGTAAATATTGCCTGTTGTTTTAATGGATCTCCCAATCCTATCACAATCCTTGAGAAAACAGCTTTCTTAGAACCCATAACATATAATTACCCTGTGATAAGTTTAAAAACTCTGTGACAGATCTTAATAACATAGTGTACAAATATATAAATAATCTCTAAAAAAATATTTTAGAAAAAAAAAGACCCTAAACAAACAAACAACCCCTCTACCCCCACAGGGGCAAAACAAGTGGGGAAATCCTATGGCTGAACAAAGATACATAATAACCCCACCTAATACCTTGGTAATTTCTACAAGCAACTAAGTGAGTTCAATTCTAAACACAGAGTTCCGCCTTAACAATAGTCCTGTGCCCAATGCTATCCATAATGCACTGCTATGTTATAAGCATGTTTCCGCTGAACTTCTGCTAAATGGTATTTGACATTATATTGACGGTGTCTTAAATAATGTCTGGTAGCTTTTTCAAAATGTGTTTCCTGCAGACAGATAATTGCTGGAGAATATGTCTTAATTGTTATAAACATTGCCTGTCATTTTAATGGATCTCCCAATCCATTCCATGAGGAAAAACACTTCTTCTGCTGAGAAGTCTGGAAAGAAAAAAAAGCTTTGATCTATTCATTATGAGATTGTCTTGTTCTCAGGCTTTTCGCAGTATAAAATCATGATCTCTTATAATTTAGCAGCTGAAGCAGAAATGGTCTCGGTGGTGCTCCAGGTGGGATGCAGGGGATTCTTAAGGGGATGCAGGGGATTCTATGGGCTCACTCCACAGAGAAATGAGGGGTAAGATGTTCCACCCCAAGTATATCCCGCAAACAGGTTTCAATAAAAAAGCTTTAGGAATCCTCCCCTCAGCTCCCTCTGGGTGGCCTACAATTCTCACATTATTGTGGCATAATCCATTTTCCATGTCCTCTAAGCGGAACGCATGTTGATTAATGAGCTGGGTATTAAACTGCACTTCATTCTGCATAGGGGTCAAAACATCTGCCATATTATTCACCCTATCTTCTAAAGCTGTAGTACGCTCCCGGATCTTCAACCCTTGCATTGTGTTCATTACATCAGCAAGTGAAATGTTACACTTTTTTACTGCTGCATGTATATCTCTCAATGTAGGCTCTAAGTTGGCTGTTAACACAGCTATCACTGAATTATCCATTGTAGTAGCAGTTAGATTACTCACAGTTTGTGCTGATTCACTAGTACTGGGGTTATTGACCACCACCACCACCTTGCGTATTTCAGCCCATCGCCACTGACTCTTCTTTACTTTTTTTTAGGGATGTCTAAATCTAAAAAAAGTCTAAAAAATGAATACTAAAGGCTGATACTGGCCCTTTACATTTTTTAACAAGTTCGGCTGCCAGTGCCTGTCCTGTCAGGCCCCAATCTTTTCCTCCTCCCCAGCGCTGGCATAGCTTAGGACAGCCCCACACAGAGTACAGCCCCGAAGCCGACACAAGCCCGGAACCGGCCCGTTCAGCCCAGCACCCACCCGTTCAGCCCAACACCCACCCATTCAGCCAGTTCAGCCCGCCACATGTCCGCTGAACGTGCAGCCCTGGTGAGATTTGTACGCAGCTCTGGTAAAATCTGTACACAGCCCTGGTGAGACCTGTTGTTGTGACTCCAGACAGATGCCTCAGAGGTTGGTTTGGGTGCAGTTTTGTCACAATACGTGGGTGGTACAGGACACCCTATTCTTTATTTGAGTCGGAAGTTGTTGCCTCAAAAACAGCTTTATGTCACAGTGAAAAAAGAGAGTTTGGCGATTAAGTGGGCATTGGAAAAACTCCATTACTATTGAGGGAAAGAGACTTTTATGTTTGCTCTCAATAAAGCTGCATATATTTCCATTTCCTGACTGCACACAAGTGGCTTTCCTACAATCTATCTATCTATGGATGAATACAACTGTAACCCCTTCCTGACTGAGCTTTTTTCCAGTTTCTGTTCGTTATTGACTGATGCACTTTTTACATTTTTGCTGTGTGATTCTTCCATGGCAGTAATATACTTTCTTACCAAGTGCACCCACACATATTATGTACGTACATACATACTTTGAACAACGCCGTCATGAGGGGGTTAAGTAAAAAATTGATAATTTAATTATTTATTTTATTATTATTATTTGGTTATTATTAGGCTGCTCCAAACTTAGAAACAGCCAATAACAACCTTAATGACTGTACCTGAAGTTCTGATTCTGAAGCATGTCAGAGTCAGATCTCACTAACGGTTTCTGATCTTTCCCAGAACAATCAGAAGTCTGATACACTGTTTCAGCATAGAAATATATTGTTACAGATTACTGTGCTGAAGAATGTAACAGCCTGCCCATGGGCAAGTCCCAATCTCTACAGAGCTGTTAAAACTGAAATAGAGCGGTGTGCACTAGTAATGAGCCGAACACCCCTTGTTCGGTTCGAATTCGAACTTTCGCGCATGGAAAAAGTTTGAATTCGAACTCAATGCAAGTCTATGGGGGTAGAACTTTAAAAATCAATTGACCCCATTTTGAAGGCTTATTGGCAAGTTAATGGCCATAAAAAGGGTACAGGGATTTGGGTACTGCCCTGGGGAACATGCATCAATGAAAAAATCACTTTTAAAAAATACAATTTTTAAAGGAGCAGTGATTTTAACATCAATTAATGTAAAACAATAAAAATTAAAAATTCCTTTAAATATTGTGCCTGCGGGGTCCCCTTAAACTGCCTGTACGGTGGTACATTTGTACAAGGTACAGAACCTGCTGCAGCAAAAATGACATTTGTAAAGAAAAATGTTAGGGGGGACCACATTTAAAAAAAAAAAAAAGAAAAAGTGTGGGGTTCCCCCCAAAAGTTATCCCCACCCTTAAGGTCTGGTAGGAATTTTAGGAGGGACCCCATGTAAACCCCCCCCACCCCCCCAAAAAAAGTGTGTGGGGTTCCCCCTTAAAGTCCCTACCAGGCCCTTAAGGTCTGGTAGGAATTTTAAGGAGGAACCCCATCCCCCAAAATGCTGGGGAAACATGGGGTCCCCCCTAAAATTCCATACCAGATCCTTGATCCGAGCACAGGCCTAGCAGGGCAGGAAAGGGGGGCGAGAGCGAGTGCCCCCCTCCCTGCGATACCAGGCCACATGCCCTCAGCACTGGGAGGGTGTTTTTCCAGGGTCGCCCCTGGAAAAGCACATTGTCCCCGTGCCGATGGGGACAAGGGACTCTTCCCCACAAGCCCTGGGGCGTTGGTTGTGGGGGTGCGGGCAGGGGCTTTTTCACATCAGGGTACGCCTTTAATAAAAGGGCACCCAGATGTGCCCCCCCATTGTGAATGAGTAAGGGGTACTTGAACCTCTACCCATTCACTAAAGGGTTAAATCAAATTTTAAAAAAGGTCAGACTTTTGAAAAAATCCTTTATTTGTTATATAAAGTTTTTGACAAGACTTTTATTTAGAAAAAAAAACCCAAAAATGGATCCACCGACGTAATCCAGCTTCAATCACGACGTACAGCGTCGTCCACAACGATGATTCAACAAAATAAAAAATACAACAATAAAAAAATGAATAGAAATCATTTTTTTAATGGGGCAATTCGCAGTCCCGCCCACTCGTGACGAACACCCACCGCAGAATGGCATTCCGACAGATGTCGGCAACATATAAACAATTGGGTGGAGCTAACAGTGACAGCTAGCTCCACCCAACTGTTTACAGTTGTAACAGGTGAGCCATGTTTGGGCAAAGTCATCATGGCTATTTCAGCTGTCAAATACTGGATCGCTGTTAGCAATCTGGTAATTGTAACAGCTTAATTCTTTCATTAATAGTTAAGCTTTTACAAAAGCTTAATTCTTTCATTAATGGATGCCTCATTACCGAGGCATCATTTAATGAACGGTAACCGCTTATTCTCAGCAGTTACCGGTGTCCCAAAATAGCTTCTCATGTACAGGGTACGTGAGCAGTCATTTCGGCACTTCACGATGGAGACATACAGTGTACGTCTCCAGTCGTGAAGAGGCTAATTCTATCTCAGCATGTATTAATTTTTGTTATTTCAAATTAGTTAAGTTATTTCAAGTTATTATGTAATTTGTTCCACTTATAATCTTGCTGCACAATATCAGGTGAAGTAGCCTGACCAGCTACAAAACACACTGAAGATGTTTATTGCTTAGCATAAAAAAAGTTGTTTTTGATGTGAAAGACATTGGGGGGAATTTATAAAAACTGGAGCAGACAAAATGTGGAGCACATTTTCACTGCGGCCAATCAGCTTCTCTCTCTCATTTGAAAATCTTACCTGAGCAAACTGAAGAGAGATGCTGATTGGTTGCTATGGGCAACTGCAACAGATTCTGTTTGCTCCAGTTTTGATAAATTCCCCCATTAAGTCATCCAGAATTGCCTACTTCACACAAAACACACTAATAAGAAAACATCAGAAAGGTTTTTTTTTCTGAAAAAAAACAAATACATAGAACATGTTCATCATGAGAAACCCAAGGAGCAGATTTCATATCACTTTTCAGTTCTGTATTCTCTTGTAACAGCTCTAAGCCCATGTTAAGTATACATGCAACATATATTCTCGATATACTTACCTTTGCTTTGGCAGAATCACTGTTGGTTGAGTCTAAAACGAGATTGGAAAAGACAGTGAGATGGTATCCAGGTCATAGGTAACAATAAGCATTAGATTAGAGTTTACTGTGGCATATCCATGCTACATCTTCCAATATCACCCTCAAATTATCCACAGTACAAATGAGAAACCTATATGTAATACAGATGTTCAACACACCATATACACATTCAATTATTTCAAACAAATTAGTTTGCGCTGGGAGTCAATATTAGGCACCAGCTGCAACAATGTATGTTAAACGCTGAAAAGAAGGGCTAATATGTTGCGCTTGGTTTAATTATTCTATTTGGTTTTTACATACCCTCATATGTGTCATAAACTATAAGTTACTATGTTGATCCAAGTGTAGCATCCGTGGTGGTTATGTTGTAAATAATAAAATAGTTAAAAAAAATATAGTAAAACATATTTTAAATGATGGGTGATATAAGTGTGATGATTGTAATCTTCAGTGCCACTGAACTCTGTGAATAATAAACTTAAATCTTTGTGAATAATTGATTCTTTGTGTGTGTCTCTTTTCAGTGTTGTAATAGGTTCTACCCAAATGAAATACGTTTAACACTATATGTGTTTAAAACATTAGGGGGTGTGAACTTATGAATAAAAGTGTGCAAAAAAGGTATAAACTCCAAAAATAAAAATGTGATATCCTTAGCTTACTAAGATATGAATTGATTATACTGTTGTAGTTATTCTAATTCCTTTCCCGTGGGTAAACCACAACATATATTCAGTGCAACGTGTATTCAATGTGACAAACAATATGGCAATTAAATCATTAACTGTAACGAAAATGCAACATGCCCAACAGGTTAAACTGGTATAGTCACATACACGAGATCAGAGTGGGACGGAGCCAATAAAACCGCCGCTGTTATTTCTTCCTTAAGCACTTAAGATATCCCAAACAGTTCAAATCCAATTTTTTAACGCCACTTAGCTTCCAGGCACTTTGTTCTCCAAGCCCTGTTGTGAGCAACCAAGCCCTGTTGTGAGCAATTATAATATAATTTTATGTAGATATCCACATTTATTTAATATTTTCCTCCTGCGGGGAGTGATCTAGCAATGGCTACAACATCCGAAAGAAGGAAATGCAGTAATGACCCAGATATCTTCTTCTACATCTGTGGCAGCTTCACTTTGCAGGATCAAAGGCACAACATCAATACCTTTGTCAAGAAGGTTTATCTTGCCTACTTTAAAGTACGACTTGGAGACCAAGACAAAAATTGGGCTACTCACAAAGTGTGTAAAACCTGCGTTGAAACTTTGCGATCATGGTCTAAAGGAAAGAATGCTAAGCTGAAGTTTGGTGTGCCAATGGTTTGGAGAGAACCTAAAAAACATTTGGATAACTGCTACTTCTGCCTTGTCAATGTAAAAGGTTTCAATAAGAAAAACAAACAACACTTACAATGCCCAGATATCCCATCTGCCAGACGACCAGTTGAGCATTGTGAGGAAATACCTGGGCCTGTATTTACTGAGCTACCAGAGATTGATGTTGAATCCCTCAGTTTACCTGCTTCTACAGATGATGATGCTCAGATCGAATATACACCATCTGATGCAGATTGTGATAAAATGTCTCTGTTTAGTCAGCCTGAATTGAATGATCTTGTAAGAGATTTGTATTTGCCAAATCAGTCTGCTGAATTGTTGGCTTCCAGGCTGCAAGAGAAAGGACTACTCAGACCTGGCACTAGTGTCTCCTTTTATCGTAACAGAGAAGCAGCACTGCGAAAGTACTTCCATTCAGATGATCAACTTGTTTATTGTAATGATGTTGAAGGGCTTCATCTCAATATGGGACTGCCCACATATGATTCAAGTTAATGGAGACTTTTTATTGACAGTAGTAAAAGGAGTTTGAAATGTGTGTTACTTCACAACAGAAATAGTGGCATTTAATGCTTTGTTGTTGACTAAGAAACGGTTTATTCTTGTGTGGGTTCCATGTGCATTGGAGTAGAAGGTAAATTGCCTGTCTGTTGGGTTCTGAGTTCTCCATACATCGAACAGGGCATATCGTTTAAGCAGTAATTGAAATTGGTGTGCGAGTCTCTTTGTGCCCTCCGGTGTGGGGTTCCCAGTGATCCCTAGTCTGTCGAGGGTTGGAGATAGGAGGGCACTCTTCTTTCATTTTACAGAGTGCCCTATTGGGATTGAACCATATATATATCCACAGAAATTACTTCCATTACCTGGTCAGACCACGCCCCCATAGTCTTATCGATGCGTTTGTTCCCTCCCCCGGTAAAATTTTACAATTGGCGCATAAACGAATGGCTTCTTAAAAATGAAATAACTAAATCCCAACTAGAGAGCTCCCTACTAGAATATTTTTGTCTAAATAAAGGAACCGTAGATCTCTCTAGTACTCTATGGGAGACACATAAAGCAGTAATGCGAGGGCACTGTATTGCGCTTTGCAGTAAGCTTAAACGGGACACACAGCTTCAACAGTTGAGAACCACTGATCTAAATCACAGGGCGGACTGGCTTTTCCAGATGTATTAAAATACTACACAGCAGCCCATCTGCGCCACATAGCATCCTGGTCCTTCTTACACCCTCCTAATAGATGGGCAGAAATAGAAAATCTCTGGATTACACCACTACATCTAAACGGTCTCCTATGACCTAATCTACAGACTACACATGTGCCCTCGCTCTTATCCACAATGCAACACACTAAAGACATATGGCACTCTGCAGGGATTAAATTTAAACTTACCTCGACAACTACTTCAATTAGATAATTTTTATACACTCCCTTCCTTCCTGCCACATTAAACCGATATACAGCCCGTCCATGGTCAGATCAATCCACAAAATAGATAGGACCCTATTGCCCTTCTTGAACTTACATATTGACTTCAATCTACCAACTAGATCTCTCTTTACATATCTCCATTATGCATACACAATCTCCCTGTCACTTATTTTCTCACCTTTAACACCATTCGAAAGAATGTGTCTAGAAGGACCTACTCGCAAACACCTGATAGCTGACATTTATAAATTACTTAATTGGATTTGTAATGCACCTTTTCCGAAACACAACTTTATGTGTAGATGGGAGAGAGCTCTAGGCCGAACACTAGACAAAGAGGAATGGGAGAAAATATGGCTTAACGCTAGTAAGACCTCTATCAGTACTTTATACCAGGAAAATCAGTACAAAATTATCTACCATTGGTATCGTACCCCAGAGGTGTTAAACCACATGAATCCTTCGCAACCATCAATATGTTGGAGATGCTTGACCTTAAAGGGCAGTATACTCCACATATTTTGGGATTGTTCAAAAATAAAGCCTTTCTGGAATTATACAATGATGCTACTCCAAAAAATAACGGACCAGACTATACCAGAAGACCCTGTATACTTGCTTTTAGGCCTTCCCATACCACACTACTCGAAATATATTACTAAACTTGTTAACCATGTTCTCACGGCAGCAAGATGCCTTATAGCTTTAAAATGGCGACAAAAAATACCCCCGTCCCATGTAGAATTGGTGCAAAGGATCCATGAAATCCACAACATGGAATACTTAACGGCTCGATTGCACAACAATATCCATGAATTTAACCAGGTGTGGTACCCTTGGCAAACACTTGAAAATTCTAATGACAATATCTTGCTCCTAGATGATATATCATCTTCCGTGAATTAGAGATAAGAAGTGTTTTTGTTTTTTTTTCCTTTCTTATAATTATAATTATTTTATTGTCAAACTATTGCATCAACTAGATTGGTATATTCTTCTTGATGAGTCAATTGCTTTTTAACTAATGTTAATGTTATTGCTGACTTAGATTTTTGTATACATACTAAAACTTGAATAAAAACTTAAATATAAAAAAATTGAATGATGTCAAATTATATTTATGGGGTAATAAAACATTAAAAAAATAAAAATATAAAATAAAATGAAAGAAGAGTATCTTATCTCATCTTATTATTGTATGTATGCCTGTATAGCTATTCGTATATGAGCATACATTTGCTGTTTTTCTTGAAAATGCAGTATTTGATATCTCAAAAACCTGATGTGATAGACAAAAACCGACGCCAGATTTGGAATCAGCACCCCTACATTACCTTAAAACTGTTGGAATACCTTATGCCAGAAAAAATGTGTTGACCAGTGTTCCAGTGTTATAACAATTTGCATATGACATTCTTCAATCTATATATCTATATACACACAAATGTAAAATGCATATATATATATATATATATATATATGTTACATTTGTGTGTATATAGATATATGTATATATATATCTGAGAATGCTAATGGATATTTCGGACACGCACAGGACTTGCAAATTAGACGTAGTGTCTCCTTGGCTTGACAGAAAGCTGGTTTCTCACAATGGAAGGTGCCTTCTAAATAGACCGAACTGTTTCTGTTTCTCTTCTTTAATTGTTTCCCCATTATTCGTATCACAATGGGATGCTGTTATGGAGAAACCTTGTGTAAACAATCACGCCTCAGACATGTTCTAGTGGACAAATTCACACTACAACATGTCTCCAGGGCGGAAATTGGGTTAATAACATAGTCAGATCATGCTCCTACCTCGCTTACTCTCTTCCCAACTGCATCTCCTCGTATCACTCCTACATGGAGATTCAACCCGAGTTTACTCTCTAACCCCAATCATAGGGAATTAGTTCAATCTGAATTGAAAGCCTTTTTCGACATCAATTCCTCTACTGCTAGTAATCATACCGTGGTCTGGAATGCACATAAAGCCTTCCTTAGAGGCCTGCTTACCAAATTGGGAGCGCAGGAGAAACGAAGGTGCGGTAGTGCTATGACAGCTCTCCTAGATAAAATACGCAATTTAGAAGTTGTCAATAAATCAGCCCCTGACCATGCCAACTCTGTCGCCTTAACTTCATTTAGACATGAACTAAGCCTTCTTCTAACGTCCCAATACGACTTCATGATTAAACGTCTGAATCTGAAGTACTATGCTCAAGGTAATAAACCCGGAGCATTTATAGCCAGACAATTTAATAATTGCAAAGCAAATATAAAAATTCCCTACATCCTAGATGAAACTGGGAACAGACTTTACAATCCCCTTGACATAGCCAACCGATTCGGTGCATATTATTTTTCGCTGTACAATCTGAAGGAGTCTCTTTGGTGGGCTCCTTGACACATATATGGTAGTCATGCACTTCCCTTAAATCTTTTTGGTCTGATATTTCCACCCTCATATCCGTTCTTACTAGGATCTCTTTCAATATATCCCCACTATTCGCTTTATTAGGAATAGGTCTGGAAGAATGGCCGAAAACATCCGTACAGTGATATCTCATGTCCTCATTGCTGCTCGTCTTGCTATCGCAAGAGCCTGGAAGTAGCCTGAACCCCCTCCGTTGTGTAATGTCATTCAAATCCTTAATAACCATGCACTTTGAATTTCTTTTTACCAAAGTCAACCTTAACAACCATCTTTTTACCTACCAATGGTCGTGCTGGCTAGCAGACCCTAGATCAGCGGTTCTCAACCTGTGGGTCTGGACCCCTTCGGGGGTCGAATGACGATTTGCCAGGGGTAGCCCGGGAGTCTCCTGCTATTAGATAGCGGCTCCCGGCCGCCTGGGAGAGAAACACTTTCTCCCGAGCAGAGTAAACATTTTTGTCTGACATTGGGGGACATAGGTCGCCGTAAGTCAGGAAAAAAAAACCCACCATAGGAATGCATAGCTAGATTCCTATTGGCTATTTCACTTTGCAATAGCCAATAGCAAACTAGCTATTGCACCCGCCCTCTGCTGCTGCCAATCAGCAGAGGGGGACCTGCAGTTCTCCATCAGGTCCCCACTACTGATTGACATCAGCAGAGGGCGGGTGCAATAGCTAGTTTGCTATTGCAAAGTGAAATAGCCAATAGGAATCTAGCTATGCATTCCTAGGGTGTTTTTTTTTATTATGACGGCGTACACCAGCGGTACTCAAGCTGCGGGGTCGCTGTGTGATTTCTGCTGTGCTAGGTGAGAGTTCTCCTCAGCCCTCTCCTAGCGCAGCAGCTGCGTCATCCCTCAATTTTACCGTTGGGGGGGTCACCACAACTTGGCAAATGTTACCAAGGGGTCCCGACCCTAGAAAGGTTGAGAACCACTGCCCTAGATGTTTGGTTAAAACTGATTGAATGTATTGCAATGGACTTTCTGGTAGAGGTATTGTAGATGTTTCTCAGACTGATATGATCTTGATATTTGATATGTGCTGTACTTGCAAGCTTTAACAATGTATACATTCTGCATTATTTTCTTAAGCTATTTTCTGTTTTGATTTTTGTTTCTTTTTGCTTGAATGTGTATGTTTTGTAGGTATTATACATGACAACTTAATAAACTTTAATGATAAAAAAAACAATCACGCCTCGACTGGTCAAGGCTTATTCCCCATTAACTACTGATGGCAAGTCATGATACAACGCTGCCACCTAGAGGTGGAAAAGTGAAATACATCATATTTTGCTCTCATACAAGTTTTGAGGGGCAACACCCACAAGTGGGATGCCATTTTCTCTGAATAAAAGCCAGCAGCCCAAAGGTGAGGGAGGACTTTAGAAGAGGCAAGAGAGGACATCACTCTGGCCAAGAGAGGACTCATCATGGAACTCTAAAACAAAGGACTTAGACACCAGAGACTGCAACAAGAAGCCATTTCCCTGCGAACATTTAATTGCCAAGAAGTCATGTTCTTTACGGAATATGCAGCCTCTAAGTAAGTACTATTTTAGTGTTTCCTCTCTAAGAAACCATTACATGTACTAGAAGGAAGTTGTAGAAGTTTTACGCTACATCCCAGTATGTCACCTTGATGTCTACTACTAGAGCAATTCAATTTGCTTCCCATAATGTCCAAAGTCTGAACTCTCCAGCAAAGAGGAAAATTGCATTCCAATACTACCACTCTCAGCGGGTGGGGATCCTTTTTTTTACAAGAAACCCTCTTTCCTCTTTCGTATCAACCTACGTTCCTAAATAAACATTACCCACAGTTTTATCAGGGCAAGACTAGAGGTGTAGCTATTTGCTTTGCTAAACATGCCTCTTTTCGCTCATTGTTGGAGATTAAAGACCCAGAGGGTCGCCATTTGCTTGTGAAGGGATACCTAGATAATAAATTAGTCACTCTGATTTCTTACTATGCACCAAACTCGGCTCAGATCCCCCATTTTACCTCCATGCAGGCCCGGGGCTACCGCAAGGCAGGTCAGGCGGCCGCCTGAGGGCACTGAAGGGGTGAGGGCGGAAAAATCCTAGCGGTCAGTGGCTGCCGCTGTGGTATAGGGCTCCGAGCTTCGACCACTGTGAGCTGGCCCCCGCCCCTAGGTTCGCTGCGTGCGACTGTGGAGCCAGTGTGGCTGTACCTGCTGTCTGACAGCAAATGTTTCCTCCGTGGACTCGGCAGGTGAGTTTGTTGTCTTTCTCCCCCTCCGTCTCCCGTTCTTGAGCTGCAGCATGTGCGTGTCTTTTTTTACTTATCTCCCCCGTTGTCTCCCGGTCCTGAGCGGCAGCATGTGTGTGTTTTTTTTTTTACTCTGTCTCCAGGTCCTGAGCTGCAGTGTATGTGTGTGTTTTTTTTAAAACTCTTTCTCCCCCTTTGTCTCCAGGTCCTGAGCTGTAGTGTATGCGGTTTTTTTTAACTCTTTCTCCCCACACTGGTCCCAAGTCCCAACAGTATTAGGCTGATCCGGAAACCACTGATTTCAAAAGTAAGATTTTGGTAGTTTATAATTTCGTTTCAGTGCTGAAACGCAATAAAAAATGTCCAAAACCGCGCTAATTAGCGCGGTTCCATTGAAAGCTGTACGTAAACCACACTAATCAGTATAATCGATGCCTAAGATACGTTGTTCTTCAGGTACATATTTCCTTAATTCGATCAAGACCACACTCCCGTGTCCCCGGAATCATTGAGAAAGTTTTTAGATAGTATACCTCTACCATCCCTATCTCCTGGCCATTAAATGATCATGGAGGAACCCATCACGGAGTTTGAAATCAAACAGGCGATTAAACAAGCAACGCTTTCGTCGGCCCTTGGTCCGGATGGACTGCCGGCCGATACTACAAGAAATTTTCGGAGGTTTTATTTCCTCATCTGGAGGCGTTCTTTAATGAGCTTTGGACGGGAGGCTCCTTAGACTCAGACCTTAATAGGGCCTTTCTCACGGTCATCCCGCATCCTTAAATCAATAATGACCTGAAATGCTTAACCAAAATTCTCGCTAATAGACTAAATGTTTTCTTACACTCCTATATCCATAAGGACCAGGTGAGCTTCATAGTGGGTAGTCAGGGCCCTGATCAGATTCGGAGTGCGATTGATATTGTGACTATACTACAATCGAGATGGGATAGTAACCCCTCCCAATCTGGGATGCTTATGTCTATTGACCTCCAGAAAGCTTTTGATTCGGTATCCTGGCACTGCCTTTTACCTCTGCTGGAAAGGTGATGTTTTGGCCCTTCTTTTCTGAGCGTGTTGCAGGTGCTCTACAACAATCCATCTGCCCAAATTAAGATGCAGGGATACCTCTCAGATCCCATTTCTATTTTTTAGTCAAGGATGTCCGCTTTCTTCACTACTTTTTGCTATTGCGATTGAACCCCCTGGCTATCGCTATACGTGAAAATGTGGATATTAAGGGGGTGTATTGTGGACCTCAGGAACATAAATTTGCCCTGTTTGTCAATTACTTGTTGTTATTTGTTACTTCTCCTTTGACCAGACTCCCTAATGTATTGAAATTATTGGATTATCTCTAGCTCTTAATGCGAGTCTCCCTCAGAAACTATGGGTCCAGACTGCCTGACCACTTTGATTTCACCTGGTCCACAGACGCCATACAATACTTGGGGATTAAGCTCACTGCTTCCTTCTTCCAATTGTATAAGTCATATTATACCCTTCTAGTTTGTCAACTTCTTGAGGACCTGTCTAGATGGAAGTCTTGTAATTTGTCTTGGCTCGGTCGTATACACGCAATACAAATGACTCTTCTCCCTAAAATTTTATACTACTTTAGGGCTTTACCCATTGCTATAAATAAACCTGACCTCTTGAAATTTCAATCTTCTGTGTTAAAATTTATCTGGGATGGCAAACGACATAGTCTCCCTAATGCAGCACTATATCGACCTAAAAGATTGGGTGGACTGGGCGTTCCTAACTTTCATCAATACTACAGAGCAGCACGGATTTCACAACTTTCCTCAGTAAATAATCTGGGTTACCTCCCTGACTGAATCTCCATGGAATCGCTCTCTGCCTCGGGCTTACCTATCGAGTTATTGAAGTGGCTGACCCCGAGACAGAGACCGGTCGTTCTGGCCCCAACTCTATCTCACTCTCTGGCCTTGTGGAACTCAGTTAAATGGAGTGGGGGTTTAGTCTCGTCCTATACCCCTCTGGCCTGGCGGTCGCCAACGATACCCTTTCAACAGGTTAAACTGAAAATGTTGTGGATAATGGTTCAAGAGAGGAAGCAAAGCATTCTCCTCGACACGTGCACAAAATTTGAATCAATATGGTCCCCATGGATGCTCTACACTGGAATATCTGCCGCTCTGTGAACTGTCTTTGTGTCATATGATGTAGTGTGGAGTTGGACTCTCCAGAGTAGTTTCCAGAGTAGTTTTCTTCTTATTTCTCTTCCTTTTTTTCTCTCAATGCAATCCTACTGCTATCATACTTTTTTTCTATCCCTCTTTTCCCCTGTCTTACACCACTTTCCCTCTCATCTAGTGTAGCCACACCTTCGAGCTTAAGGGCACGATATTGTGAAGGTTTTTGGATCTATGTTGTTTTTTTTGTTTTCTGATCACCTTCGGAATATCTTGAATTTGTTAAGTGTGGATAATTTCTGTATACATTGTGACTCTACCTCATTCTGATGTACAGTGTTCACCCCACGTTAGCCCTAACTCTTTTGTGTTTCATACATGTATGATAACAGTTACGGTGGCCAGTATAGTTCTGTGAGGATGCCAGGCACTGTGCTGGTTAAGTCCTCGATGATCATGTTTGTAATTATGACTCTTTTCTATTAAAACAATAAAATACGGGGGCGCATGCGTGGCGTGCTGGATGGCTGACGTGACCTAAGGCAGCTCCGTCACTCGCCGGCGTCTCGGGGGAAATACTGCACAGCCAAACGGACGGATCACCCGACCGAACATACCGACAGGTACCGCAGAGTCTCGGCCACATAACCATGTCCTCGAAAACCCCCAAAAAGAGACAGCAGAGTCACAACATCAAGACTGCCCTGACAGGCACCAAATACAAGATGGCGCCGACTCCCATACACATAAAAAAACGGGCCTCCTCCCCCCTCCTTCTACACTCAGAGGGAGACGACACAGGCAGCAGAGCCAGCTCCCCCTCCCCTACCAGAGAACAATCAGGCCACAGAGTGCTGCTGCAAAAGATCGATCGCATGCTGCAAAAGGCTCTACAAAGCACCTCCAGGCAAATAACGGACAAACTGACAAAGGAAATCCGGGAGCTGGGTCACAGAACCGCCGAACTGGAATCCAGGATGGATGAGGTCACCTTCTCTATGAGTGCCCATGACCGCGAGTTAGAAGCCATTAAAGATGACAACTTACAACTGTCATCTAAACTGGAAGATCTGGAGAACAGATCACGCCGCTCTAATCTGCGAATCCGAGGTATTCCTGAATCTGTGATTGACCTTCAAGCTTTCATTACAGCCCTATTCCAGGAGCTGACACCATCTATCCCACATGATAGACTGGAATTTCAAAGAATCCACCGCACTAAAGATGGTCCACCAAGGGACATCATCGTCAAGTTCCAGTATTACTGGAACTTTTAATTTATCCCCCCACATAAACAAGACATTTTACATAGGTTTTGGTGGCAAATATCGTTCATACAGTAAAATAAAAACATTACTTTCAAAGTATTTTATTTATTTTTTTAGTTTCAAAAGTTTTTTTTTTAATTTCCACATATAAAAGTTGAATTACAAGCAGTACGTACACTCAAACATAGAGTGTCCGCACGTAAGACTTTTACAAGCAGTGGTGTTTGCATATTCTCTCAAAGGGTGATAATGCCAAAAGGTTACCTTTCAGGGTTAGCTTCGGCGTATATAAAGCTTTTAATTTGCAGGTATCTAAAAATTTCTGAGGACGGGAGCTCATATTTAGTTTGGAGGTCTGGGAAAGGCAAAATCCTGGAGCAGGAGAAGCGGGTGATTCCCTTTTCTCTCCATTTGTGGAAGATGGCTGTAGAGTCATATGCTGGTGGGAAGGCTGGATGGTGAATGAAGGAGGACATGGGCAGATGTGGGGACAGAAAACCGCTGGAGTATTTAGAGTTGTCCCAAATGCGAAGGGAATAGCGGGTTATGTCGCTAGTGATGCCGGATCTGTCTTTAGATGTCATCCATAACAAATTATCTATGGTGCATGGATCACAGTCTAGAGCCTAAATCGACACCCAGAGTGGGGTTTCATCTGTGGCGTGATAATTAGCCACAGTTGCTAATTGGGCTGCAATATAATATTTCTGGAGATCTGGCACTCCCAGTCCACCCGTGCTTCTGGTCTGATACATCGTTTTTTGCAGGATTCTTGTTTTTTTGTTTGACCATATAAAGGCAGAAAGCCGCTTCTGGAAGGCCCTGAATTGATGGGAGGGTATTGGCGCCGGGAGGACCCGAAATGGGTACAACAGCTTAGGGAGCAGGGTCATTTTGACTGCCGCAATCCTACCTAGCCACGAGATGGGGTAGGTATGCCAGATCCTCAAAAGGTTTCTAAGTTTAGTTTAGAGTGGGGGGTAATTTGCCGAGTACAAGGACGAATAAGTGGAGGTTAACTGTATACCCAAATATTTCAGTGAGGATGGCTCCCATTTAAATGGGTATCCCGTTTTAAGCTGGTCAAGTAGGGGTGGGGGTAGTGTAATGTTTAGGGCTTTTGATTTCGCTGGGTTTAAGTGCAGGCCTGAAAGGTGACTAAACAGGTTCACCGTCTGTAGTAAATTGGGAAGGGACATGAGGGGGTTAGAGAGGAAAAGTAAGATGTTATTAGCAAACAAGCATAGTTTATGATGGTGTCCTGCTAGGGGGATACCTGTGATGTCTGGGTGTTCTCTAATCAGTTGTGCTAGAGCAGTGGTTCTCAACCTGTTTAACCTCGGAACCCACATTTGTCCTCGGTCATTAAGTCGCGACCCAAGTTGCACTGCAATGTTCCCTGTTGCGGTACTGCGCTTTCCGGTGCAGGCGATCGAACTGTGGGCAGGAGGTGTGTTTGTGTTGCCATTATGCAAATTGGAGTGGATCCTCAACCTGGGGTCCAGTGTGGGCTGCTGAGCTGTGATGGAGCTCCATCCATATGTGTATTGCTTGTAAAGCTCCCGTGTGTGCCCGTAGAGGTGCCGGGAGCCAGAAAGTGATGAGCTGTAAGCAATGCAGGTATGGATGGAGCTCCCTCGCGGCCATAGCCCCACCTCAAGTTCATATTTTTGAATGGCTGCTCGGTGCGAGAACTGACAGTGCTTCTCTGAGGGGAGGACAAGGATACTCTCACCTAGAAAAGTGGAAGGCATCTGGTGACCCACTGGACATGGGGCCGAGACCCACTTTTGGGTCACGACCCACCAGTTGAGAACCATGGTGCTAGAGGCTCTATAGCCATGGCGCATAGGATGGGGGATAGGGGGCAACCCTGCCTAGTGCCTTTCCGGATGGGGAAGTGGTGGTGATCTATGCCCCGCATATCTCACCGAGGCCGTAGGGTTGCAATACAGTGCAGCGATCCAGGTGCAAAATCCTGATCCAAAGCCCCATCTGTTGAGTATAAAGGACAAGTATTGCCAGGACAAGGAGTTAAAGGCCTTTTGCATGTCTAATGAGAGAAGCATGAGTGGAATGCGTCTCTGATTGGCTTTTTCAATGAGGAAACAGGCTCTACGCACATTGTCTCCTGGTTGGTGTCGGGGAATAAAACCTACCTGGTCTTTATGGATAAGGTCTGGGATAATTAAATTGAGTCTAGTTGCTAATAAACTGCTTGATAGTAAATATTTTACTATCAACAGTTTCAGAATAGAATGGGAAGCCTCTGTACTGAGTGCTTCCCATTCATTGAGTGCTGAGGCTGCAGAAAAAGAAATTGAGGATTTGGTGTCCTCAATTTCTTTTTCAAAAGGGAAATGTCAGGGATCTGTTTAGACCCCAGAGATGTCACCGTAGCCCCCCCAACAGTAAAACAATAAATACAACATTATTAAAAAATAAATAAAAAATGTAAAAAAATTTAAATAAAATAAAAAAATTTAAAACAAAATAAAATGATTTAAAAAAAAAATGTGTAAAAAAACGAATAAAAAAAAGCACAACCCCACCCTCCCCCCACATAACACACACATATTGTGGTGCACACCATGCACATGCGCTGCAGTGCGTTGTTAGAACGCATCGCAGTGCATGATCTTTTTTATTTATTTTTTTTCTTTAAAAAAAAACATTAAATTAACTGTGGCAGCGCATGGCAAAGCTTTGTGACTCATTGCCATGCGTTGTGATACCTTGTGTTGCAATTAAATATACACCTGTATCATTTTATCACAACACAAACACCAAAACAATTTTTTACATAAGTCGATTATTTACAGTTTTGCATACCTTCATTTTTTTACCTTTTCGCAAAAAGGCGCAATTACAAATTTGCTAATATTTGTTATTTATTAACTCAATACAGTTTTATCTTTTAGATTTAGTCAGAAAATATTTTTTTTTGTGCACGGATACTGATTTTGGTGTGTTTTAACAATTGAATTGTGTATTTTTATCGGTTTAATATTAATTTGAGAAACATTTGCGCAATTATCGCAGGGCCTACAAATTTAGTATCACCATCTTTTTATTCTACCGGGCCTGCGCTTTCAGAAAATATATGGTTTGGGGGGTCTTTTACAAACGCTAGCAACCCAGAAGTTGAAAATCAAATCAATAGGAAAAAATGGCAAAAAATGCAAAAATGGCTTTGCCAGCTGATTTGAAAAATGTTCCTGAGGACTTGGCAGCGAAAGGGTTAAAGGTATGTTTATATTCAAAATATCTGATTTTGAATAATTGATTTTTTAGTCCGATATTTTAATGTTTTTCTAATTCAACTATAGCATTAGGAAGAGATGTTAAGGGTCTGGTTGTAAACAGTACAGTGGTGAAACTCTATTTTCATCACCTACTAAATATGTTTCTCCGTTTTATAAGCTTCTTTTACATATGCACTCTACTCAATATGTTCAGTTCCTGTCAAAATGGGAAGCAAAATTTGGTTGTCAGCTGAGGATTAGAAACAAATAGGCTTATGGCTTTCTCATGATTCCACTATATCTTGTAAAACTACATAAATGTATTATAAATGTCTGTTTTGCTGGCACAAAACTCTATGTTGCATTAAGTATTTCCAGAGATGTTTCCCCCAATGTTGATACAGCCCCTGTGTTCATAGGGAAGCATTGAGAGCCATCGATTGGTGGCCTGCCAATGCTTAATTTAATCAGATCAGAATTCTTCTATGGGGATTGGATATTTCCAAAGTTTATGTCAAATCGTCAAATGACATGTATATAGTTTTTTGTTTTTAAATATTGCACATGAGGTGATGGGAGCTTGTAATTAAATATATTCCTTGTTGTGGGTTATCACTGTCTAGGGGAGTTGCATGCCAATGAATTGTAAATGGGGTTATTGATCTGGCCAGGCGATACAGTTAATTACATATAAAATGTCAGGTCACAATACAGTCCTCAGTCTTGGGTTTTGGGTAACAAATGTTAAAGAGCATATGGGGAGGTTTGTACTTCGATTTGGTGGTTTTGCCCAGCAATTTAAATTTTTTGGTGTATTGTACCTCATTTTATACCTCAAATACAAAGATCCCTGGTTTCTATTGACCCATGATTCCTTTTGTTTCATTGTACAAGCAAACCAGCAGGCCAATATAAACAATCGTTTGCACCTTATTTACTCAACACAGCCAGGTCTCGTATTCCATTGTTCTGGAATTATGTGAACGTTCTTTCTATAAAATTGTGGTTTCAGAAAAAAGATCAGATCTGCTTCATGGAAAAATTGACAACATTCCAGAGATACCCAAGATATTTTCTGCAACATATAGGCCTGCTCGATCGTCTTTAAGACTACAAAGACTGCATCTTGATCTGCAATAAGCTAATAGGTTAGTTTTATGCATGTAGCTATCGATGTATTGGGACGCATTTCTGGAATGGACTTTGGCTTAATTCTGTCTCTCATATTATCCTTCTTTTTTCTCTTCATTGACCCTCCTATATTCCCTACCCATGTTTTGACACTTGTTAATGCAATTGATACACCATAGTGTAACAAATTATATACTGTAACTCCTACATTTTAGCATAAAGTTTAATGTTCTTGTTTTAAAAAAAAGGTCTGCAGTTCATAATATAATTGGGCTTTTTGCCTTCTTTTGAGATAAGGGTAAATACAGCCTGTCAGTCACTGGCCTGGTTTGGGAGTATTAGGTTCTGACCTATGAACATATAAAAGTTTAAAGAAAAATGCCAGGCTTTTTTTAAAATTAACCCTTGCAGTGGGACTACTCCCGAACTGCAAGGGTTAAGTGCTCATTTTGGTCTATAGGTTAAAATAAAGAAGATATACTCACCTAATCCTCGTCTTGCAGCAGTCATCGCATGCCTGTACACCCCTGCTTCAGCATCAGAGAGACGGTCTGGTCAGATCACTCGATACTGATGATGGGACTTCCCATGCTTGTGGATGTTAATTAATCTCGTTGCTGGCGATTAAAAAAATCTCTTATGAGTGATCCTGCGGCACAATGTGAAATTTCCTTGCTACTAAATATTCCACGGTCAACTGTTAGTGGTATTATAACAAAGTGGAAGCAAATGGGAACAGCAACTCAGGCCACGTAAAATGACAAAGCGGGGTCAGCGCATGCTGAAGCGCACAGTGGACAGAAGTCACGAACTGTCTGCAGAGTCAATAGCTACAGACCTCCAAACTTTGTGTGGCCTTCAGATTGGCACAACAACAGTGCATATAGAGCTTCATTCAATGGGTTTCCATGGCTGAGCAGCTGCATCCAAGCTTTACATTACCAAGTGCAATGCAAAGCGTCGGATGCCGTGGTGTAAAGCACGCCGCCACTGGACTCTAGAGAAGTGGAGACGTGTTCTCTGGAGTAACGAATCACGCTTCTCTGTCTGGCAATCCGATGGACATGTCTGGGTTTGGCGTTGCCAGCAGAACGGTACTTGCCTGATTGCATTGTGCCAAGTGTAGAATTTGGTGGAGGGGGGTTTATGGTGTGGGGCTGTTTTTCATGGGTTGGGGTTGGCACCTTAGTTCCAGTGAAGGCAACTCTTAAAGCATCAGCATACCAAAGACATTTTGGACAATTTCATGCTCCCAACTTTGTGGAAACAGTCTGGGGATGGCCCCTTCTTGTTCCAACATGACTGCGCACCAGTGCACAAAGCAAGGTCAATAAAGACATGGATGAGCGAGTTTGGGGTGGAGGTACTTGACTGGCCTATACAGTGACCTGGATCAGAAGGAGAAGAGAAGAAAGAAAAGGGAATAAAAAGAGGGAAGAAGGTGAAGGAAGAGAAAGGGAGTAAGGAAAAGAGGTAGGGAGGAAGATGTTAGGAGAGGAGGTCCTGGTTCAGAGACATGTTGTTCACAGTAGGATATACCGAGATAAGGTCCATAGAGGTGGAGTAGTTTCAAGCTCTTATCAGGTCCGGATCAAACTGTGGTGGAAGGCATACCTGGATCCAAGGATCCCAGATTTTTTCAAATGTATGCATCTTGTCCTGCCTTTTAGCTGTTAGTTTTTCGTTCACAAACACAGTGTGCAATCGAGCTTTTGTTTCTGAGAACAGTAAATTAGGGGATAGCCAAGCTTTAGCTATCGTTTGTTTAGCTGCAGTGAGGATGTGTGGCAAAAGGATAAATTGCTAGTTGGTGAAGTTATCAGGTCTCAAATTAAGGAGAGCTATAGCCGGTTGAAAGGGCAGGTTAGTACGGATGAGTGTGCGCATAAAGGCAAATGTTTTTTCCCAAAATCTTTGTGCTATAGGGCATGTCCACCAAATGTGGAGCAAAGTGCCATGAGTGTCACAGTGACGATAGCAATGGGGAGATGATGAGGGGAAGATGCGGGCGAGTCGATAGGGAACATAGTACCAGCGCATTAAAACTTTATAATTGGTTTCCACTGCCATTGCGCATTGAGAGGAGGTCCTAGTCGTTTGCCATATTTGTTCCCACTGTACGGTATCTATGTTGATATTGAGGTCCTGTTGCCATTGTGTCATGTATGTGTGGGTAGGAAGAGTGGAGGGATGAAGTAGAGACGAGTAGAGTGAGGATATTACCCTTTGCATGGGTATATACCCATTTTTATCCATGGTCTTAACCAGTTGCCGTCCGCCCTTTGAAAAAAAACGGACGGACTGCACAGCTGCATTGGTGGGTTGCCATCTCCAGACGGCATTTTTTTCTGCTTGCGCAGAAAAAAACAGTGCTCGCGTAGAAAAAACCCGTGCAATGCATAGAGCCGTTACTGGCTGTTAAACATATACATGATCGGCGTTGTCCTAGAGACCCCTAATGTCTCCATAAAGTGGACCTGTCAGTGTACCTGTGCTATTATATAGGGCGATTGTTATCCCCCTATGTAATAGCAATAACAATAAGTGTAAAAAAAAATATTAAAATAAAAAAAGTTAAAAAAATAAAAGTCACATATACAAAAAAGTTTAAAAAAAACCCCAACATAGGTCCCCCACCCCCACGTTTACGCACATATGAACGCAAATATACGCCTGGTGCACCAGCGCGCGGAAGCGACAATTGCGCTACACACGTTTCATATCGTTGCGAACGTCGCAGTAAGAGCAATCATTTTAGGGCCATTAATCACTGATAACACTAAACTGATGAGCGGTAAGAGCTTTTAAAGCGTCGCCTATGGCCAATTTTGGGTATTATCGTTTTTTGAGGTTTCGAGCGCGCACGCAACTTTAAGGCTTGACATGTTTGGTGTCTTTTTACCCGACGTGACCCCGTCTTTTATATTTTACCAAAAAATTGGGTAATAATAAATGTTTTATCATTTAATATAGTGGAAACTTTTTTTTTAATTTCGGTAATTTTTCCTTAATATAGTAAAAAATTAAAACGGCAGTGGTGATTAAATACCACTAAAAGAAAGCTCTATCTGTCCCTAAAAAATGGTATAAAATTCATTTCAGTACAACGTTGCATGACGGAATAAATGTCAGTCAAAGTACTGCAGCGCTGAATACCTAAAAATGGACTGGATGGGAAGGGGGTTTAAAACCGCGGACTTCAACTGGTTAAAAAAGGTTTTTGTGTGAACGTTTCCATTTTCCACAGAAAATGTGTAAATCTAAAAAAATGGACTTGTTCCCTACTTATATTCTTTGTGAAAGAGATGTCATAAGTATTATTATCTATTATTTGTAAGAATTCCTCCAGGAACCCCAACTCCTCCTTCCAAATAAGGAGGGTGTCGTCAATAAATCTTTTCCATGGTAACAAGCCTTCCCAGTTCCTCCCAAATATTACTTCTTCTTCCCATTTAACCTTATATACTGTATATTAGCCAAACCGGGGGTCAAATTTCACCCCCATGGCTACTCCTTCAGTCTGTACATAAAAATCACCATTGTACCAGAAATAAATGTGGGTCATGGCTATATCCACACATTTAAGTATAAACTCTACCTGTTCCTGTTGTAGTCTCTCATAATTAGAAAAAGCCCATGTTATGGCATCTAAACCCTTTTAATGTAATACTGTATATTGTTAAATAGAGATAAACTGCGCTAGGAATCAAATAACACTCCAAGAGCAGCTGTGCTTGATAGGGGAGTACACCCAAAATAGGAAAGGAGAAAGAGAAAAATAGCACTGCTCTTCAACAAACTCAAACTTTAGGAATATATTTTGAGTTTGTTGAAGTGCAGTGCTATTTCTCCTTTCCTAATACGGTATATTAATGTATAGGGAGACTACATTGATAGTAACCACATATACATCCTCACTCTCCGGTATATCCTTAAGTATCCTTAAAATATCTCCACTATCTTTCAAATAGGCTTTGGTATTCATAAAGATTGGTTGTAAAAAGATGTCTATGTATTCTCTAATCCTAGAAAAAAGGGAATAAATACCACTAATAATAGGCGGGCCAGGTTTTTTTTTTATATCCTTATGAATTTTCGTTAAAAAATAAATAACTGGTGTTCTACTCCAAGTGGGAATTAAATATTTTTCTTTTTTGTTTAGGATTCCTTTTTATAAGCCTTATTCACTATCTCTTGTAATTATTTTTTTGTATTTTACTGTAGGATCACCTCTGAGTTTCCTAAATGTACCCTCTTCGTTTAAAATGTTTGCTATTTGTAGCTCATAGTATGTCCTGCCCATAACCACAACTCCACCCCTTGTCTGCAGGCCTTATTACAATATCCTTTTTGTTCTCTAGCATCTCAATCCCTTTAATAATAAATAATAATGGAAATTTTGAAAAATGTAAAAGATATAAATGTTGTTTTAAATAGGTTTTATAAATTTGAATATGTAATGTCCATCTTTCTCCTACAGAAAAGTAGATTGGGTCTCTTGTCAATATTGATCAGATGGGTTTCATGCCGGGCAAATCCACTGACACCAATCTGTGTTGCGTCTTTACGCATGTGCAGATGTCATCTGGTTATACGAGGACTAGAACGATAGTGTCACTGGATATTGCCAAGGCCTTTGACTCGGTTGATTGGGGATTCATAAGAGAGGTGTTGCGCACAATGGGAGTTGGTCAGTGTTTCCTAAAATGGATAGGAATGCTTTACTGTAATCCTAGAGCGGCTCTGAAAATAGGACATACCCTATCTGAACCTTTTGTTATGGAGCGGGGCACACGTCAGGGGTGTCCCTTATCACCGGGACTATTTGCCCTAGTTAAGGAGCCCCTGGCGATGGCTCTGCGCTCATCTGCTGAGCTGTGTGGTATTAAGGTGGGAGACATTGAAGAGCGTTTGGCATTGTACGCTGATGACCTTATTCTGTTCATGTCAGATGCTGGGCCCTCTCTGCGTGCAGTGTTGGATATCCTGGACACCTTTGCTGAGTTTTCGGGGTTGCGGGTGAACTGGTCGAAGTCCCATATCTTGCCACTGGACCCCTTCACCAGATCTCAAGCAGACCTGGATCTTCCTTTGCAGTGGGTAGACCAAATTAAATATCTCCTTGGGATCGAATGCAGCTCTGTCTGGCGTGATCTATAGAGGGCGCCTTACCCATTGACAGCTTCTATGAGGGCAACGGTGCGGGCTTGGGACTCAGTCTGCAGGCTTCTGTATCCTCTGGCCAACCAAATGTCTCCACACACCCCTCTGTGGAACAATCCACGTCTGCCTCATTTTTTAACTCTCCCTGACTTCCATATCTGGCCGGCTGGGGGTATCAGGACCATGGGAGATTTGACTTCTGCTGGTTCACTTGCATCATTTAATGAGTTGAGGGAGCACTCTTCCCAACATATACTTTTTCAGATACCTCCAGCTCAGACATGCCTTTTAGACTCAGATGGGGGACGGGGGTTGTCCCCTTAGCATTTCTCCTTTGGAATCTATCCTTCGGCGAGACGTTCTACGGAAGCCTCTTTCAGTGGTATACCGTTCCCCATTTGATGAGGCGCACATCCATAAACTGCCTTGCAAGCTGAAGTGGGTGTTGGATGCACCAGACCTATCAGATGAGGATTGGGAGGATGCCTGGGGAAACCCTTTCTCCCTTTTAGTCTCGATACGAGACAGACTCATTCAATTTAAAATATTACATCGGGTCTACTATACGCCTGCCCGGCTTGGAAGGATTTACCGTACTGCTTCGTCCTTCTGCTGGAGATGCTCTGCCCAGCGGGCTGACCTCTGTCATGTTCTTTGGAGCTGCCCAGGGATATCGGGGTTCTGGAAGGATGTAACTGACCTTGTCTCCCAAATCACGGCGCATCCGATCCCGATTACCATTCCGGTGTGCTTGCTGGGGCTCACTGAGCAGGCTGCAGTCACTACTGCACTCCGCATGCTCATTGGGGTGCTGCTATTCTCTGCAAGGAAGTTGGTAGTGTGCGTTGGAAGCAGAGGGATCCCCCATCAGTCTCGGACTGGAGGCACTTAATTCCTCTTTGCATTTTTACAAAACAGCTTACCTTAAGAGGTGATGCCCCAGGAAATTTGACAAGGTCTGTGGATACTGTGTTGATGCCCGTGCTACCACGGCTTAGTGTGTATTGATAGGGTGGTCAAATCACCCATTGCTGCCTATCACCATTTTAGGTTCTTAGTCCCCTGGTACCCAAGCATACTGATACACTATGCCCTATTGTTTATACATCGTACTTAGGATGACCATCTCATTCGATTAGGTATGGCCTCACAGGTGCTTCTTTACCTGTTCTCTGTACTGAATTGTATTCGCTTCTGACCTAGGGCTTGGGTGGTGCACGTGGGTTTTTTGGAAGGGGGTGAGGGGGGAAGGTTGTTTTTTTACCCTTGTGAAAGGGTTTTGTTTTTTTTCCCCCGAATAAAATTTCTTATTTTCTGTTTGCCACAGAAGCATGTACCCCTACCTAGTAGGTGTTTTGAGTTTGCCTATGCGTTGTATTTGTTAAAAATATGTAAAATTGAATAAACAGAATTTTCAACAAAAAAAAATACAACTAATTGTCTGTTTATCCTGCTGTGAGGAAACACTGGATCGCATAGACTCTTATAACTACTTATAATAATATTGTATGAAGTAATACTCCCCTGTTACCCTGTATGCTACGGATTCTATGACTATACACTGCAGGAGCTTAACTCTTGCATTCCCAAGCTATAATAGTGTTACTTGTCCTAACACGGAATTTAATTCCACTGGGTTTATAGGAGGACGCATTGTATTCCTCATACACTATCTAAACTGACCTGTATCAAGACTCTGCATTTGTGACCCTATCTGGTAATTAATCATTACCCTCCTCAGATCCTGACACAGACATTGTTATGCGTCTTCCATTCGAGGAGTAGTGTATTGGTCAGGCATGGTTCTTCTGTTGAGTGTGCGGTTGTCTATACACAAACGGATAGAATCGCTCCCCTTGCGAACTACCACAATTGGAGAGGCATAAGGACTTCTAGATTCTTGTATTACCGGGTCCTTTTCAGTTTAGCCAACTGTTCTCTCAAATCATCCAGATCTCTCTATGGGACTCGCCGTGACCTTTCCCGGAAGGGCTAGTCATTTCGTAAACAGATTCGGTGTTGAGTGTTCTTGGCACACCCCACATCAAACTCATCCTTAGAGAACAAATCTTGCCACTTGAGAAGCTGATACTGCAATCGTTTCTACCACTCAGGCGAAATGGGGGCATCTTTAGGATAGAACCGTTCAGGTGGGATCTTTTTTTCTTTTGATAGGTGTGCGAGAACATATGAACTAGTTCGGCACAGTCCTCTACCCCTCCAAAAATGTCTTGCAAAGCTTCCAGACACTCAGTGGCTGTGTAGTCTGGCCTTGAGGATTAATGGTCTAGTTATAACCTGGCTTAATTCCTTAAGTACCTTGGGGTGCAGGTTATCCGGACCCACTGCTTTGTTTACCTTTTTAGGTTTCTGATTACATCTGAAGCAGGGGCCCTTACATAGTATTTGAGGTTGAATAAAGACATTAGTCCATCAAGTCCAACCTATTAGGATCTCATTCTAGGAGTACCTGTACCCCTGTATATTACGGTCCCTTAAGAAATCGTCCAAAAGTTTCTTGAACAATTCCACATTATTTGCTGAAATCACCGCCTGTGGCAGTGAGTTCCAGACCCTAACTGATCTTACTGTGAAGAACCCCCTTCGCCCCTTGTGCTGGAATTTTTTTCCCACCAATTTTAGGTGGTGGCCTCTAGTTTTTGTAATGGAGTTAATTTTAAACAGTTTATCGCTAATGTTGCTACCACCATTGAACATCTTGTACATGGAAATCATATCCCCCCTTAATCTCCTCACCTCTAATGTGAACATGTTTAAATTTAGTAGCCTTTCGATTATCCTTTGTCTTTTGATTGTGTTGACAACTTCCCATTCTTCCACAGCTTGCACTGCCTGATCTATTCAGGTTTCAGTGGGGAAGTCCCCTTCCCCTGCAGGTACATGGACCTTCCCGGAATAGAACCGCAACTTGTGATATCTATAATTTGCAGACGCAGCTGAGTTTTGGACCAGAGTTTCTACCAGTTTTTCCAAATCAGCAAAGAATTTAGCAGGAGGGAACCCTGTAGCAGGGGTGGAAATAGTAGTCAATACTCCTGAATCCGACGTTGTTGAACTAGAAATTTCAGGGTGCCCATCCATCCATCCATGGCTGTATAAGCTAAGCTTCAAGATCCCCTCGTAGCCGTATGCTATTCCCCTGGAAACAGGTCAGGATCCCTCTCTTCCATTCTAGTCGTGCGTACGTGTAGTGCTGCAACAACTAAAAGATTAAATCGATTATAATCAATAATGAGAATCGTTGGCAACTATTCTCATCATCGATTAGTCGATTTACCTTTAGTTGCCACCGCTCTGCTCCTCCATTCTCCTCCCTGCTGGAGCTGGTTGCAGCCGTCTGGGTCCCTTTCAATCCCCACCTCTATCGGCAGGGGCAGTTGGGACACAAACCCCTGCAGCCGGCACCAGCGTGCAGGAGAGACGGATGTGACTGCATTCCCCCGCTGAGTTCCCCCCCCCCGTACCTCAGCTGCTGCTCTGTTCTTCCTCTTCCCCGGCCCGTTCCTCCTCAGCCCGGCCCCGTTCCACCTCTGCCCCGCCCCTATGCCTCCTCTGCATCTACAGCCTGGGAGAACCTAGTCTGCTATTTGATATTTTAAAACACAATAGCGGGCTAGCTATTGCACCTGCCCACTGCCTGCTGTCAACAAGCATAGGAGGACCTGATGGAGAACTTTCTATTGCGCCCAGCAAAAAAAAAAAAAAAGTTAAACTAAAATTAAAAAGACTAAAAATAAAAAAGTTAAATTAAAAAAAATGCAAACATATAAAAAAAAACGGTAAATAAACTACAATTAAAAATAGAAAACATTTTTTTGGTGTGTTTTAAATAAAAGGTTGGTTATTTTATTACCTTGGCTTAGAGTTTTAAAATAATAATAACAATGATACATACAATTATTTAAAAAAAAGATATATATATAAAAAGTTGGGAAAAGTCATTTTCAGTTTTCGGCCTGACAAATTTTGCTGCAGTACGTGCGTTGCGGTGTCATTAATTTCAATAAACCTAAATGCACCTCCCGTCTGCAGTGTGATCGCCCGCACTGGAACACGCGGTACTGCAATGCCCTGCATTCCGGTGCAGTGTGATTTCAAAAAATGCGCATAACGTTTTATTCTGAAGTAAACTTTGTCTGTAACGCTGCATTTCTGTATTTTTTTAAAATAAATTACGGTATTCATTTTTATTTTATGTTATCTAATTAATCAAAGTTAATAATCATCTAACTAATCGATTATATAAATAATCGTTATCTGCAGCCCTACATACGTGTGAGAGACTTCTTGATCTATTATCATGTGTATTATAAACACTTTCTAATCAGGTGCTAGTGTTGTTACTGCTTGACAAATCTGTTCTTCTGTCCACTTATCATCAGGAATATCTATCACTACACTCAGCCCTGCTTGGCCTTTTTGTTCCTTACACCACTCTGCTGCTGTGTTTGGATCCATAGTGTTTGGCTCGTTGGTGCGGTCATCACTCTGCATGAGGTATCAGAAGATATCCCGGACGAGAAAACTCACCCCCTAAGGAACCGCTAGAATAAACTGCTACTTCTGTCTCACCTCTGTGATAGACCTCTGGTAATGGATACACAGCACACCTTGTGAGGTTTTGTAAAAGTTTTACTAGACAAATTATGTACTACCCAATAACTGCATGAACAGGAGAAACAATGACAAATAAACAGCATGTGATAGAAGCACTTTGAGTATTAAAATAAATCTCAGTTGCTGCTGCCTATCTGCCTCTACAAACAATATTGAGCTAGCTAATGTAATAATATCTGAACTGAAACCGTAAACTGTGGAGGCAGTCTCAGTCCAAACAGACCTGGGTCTTAAACCTACTAGCCAGTGGTATTTAACTAGGCTAGCCGTTGGTGGGGGACCAAGTTCTGCTTGTACAGTTGGTTTAAACACAATATCACAGTGGCCAATGGCCTCTCACCACTCTGGCAGCTTGAATTGCGGCTCCTGTGTCGGTTAGCAAAAGGAAGCGTTTCTCCTCTCCAGCTAATGGCTTCCCAGGTTCCAGCAGCTTATGCCTCACAGTAGCAGAGCTTACAGCGCACCTTGTATATATAACAGCAGCCAGGCGGTCTCTGTAGAATGCAATCGCTCGTGAAAGGGTGGCAGGGTCTGGTACAGCAGTCATTGGATCTGCTTATCAGCTCATGCAACGTTTCCCACACTGCAGAACAGTCATTCAGCAGAATCGCTCAGTAGGAGAACAGACTGTCTCAATCACAACTGTTCAGCAGTGAGAACCTTAGGTTTTATCTTTTCCCTGAAGCAATTATCAGGCAACACTTTAACAATATGTCCAACCACTTCTAAATCCCTCACCGATCTGAGTGCGCTCTCCAAGAAGGTTGAGTGCACTCCTCTTCCAGATTACAAAGCCTCCTGGGAGTGGTAGTTTAGTGCAGCATAACTTTACATTGTCTCTCCTTGTAATGAAACTGCAACTCCCACAAACACTTTAGTACTGCTGAGAGGTGAGCCAATCAAGTCTCTGTAACAACATACAGTCTTAAAGTGGCACTGCTCTTAAAAAGGGGGAGCCGGACAAGCTCCAGTTGTGAAACTGCAAATACCACAATGCTATGCGGGCCTGGCTATGAGTGACGATGACGTAGGACGCTGAGCGCCACCCGTCCACGAACCTAGCCCCGTTTGCCTCGCTAAGGGCAATGTACTAGCCGCCTCTAGCCGGCTCTCTCCAGTCTCTCCTCTCTTCCCTGTCTCTGACGGCCTACCTCCACCCCACGAATAGCGCCATAACAGCGCTGTACTATCGGGCAAACATACGGCACCCCGGACCTGGGAACAGCAGGATCACTGAACGGCTTGAGGATACCTGGACGACCTCAGATGCAAATAGATGCAAGTATACCAGCCATATATAATAATTTATTGAACTCTATTTGAACTCTATTTGAACTTTATTGCATACTGGAGGCTATTGCAGATTGTATCAGCCTACTGCATATCGCATATTGTATGCTGCATACTATATCAGCTTATTGCATACCGCATATTGCATACTGTATACCGGACCACCTAGCAACTACATCCAGGAAACATTCCAGGATATCCAGGACATATCTAGGAAACAGCAGACTGCAGCATTATATTGTGGTTTTTACAAATCAATCTATCCCATTAGTCCAGCGATACTAAATCAACGCATGGGGGGTATGGAAAAGAAGAAAAAGACACATCAGCCGCAGGCACCATCGTTACCACCAGCGACTACAATGAGGAGAAGCTCTTCAACAAAAATTGGATCATACTTTACAGGTACCCGTTCAAGACTATCTGTGGAGGGGGAGGTAGGTTGGAACTGGTTCCCCATACACCCACGGGAGGTCGGGAAAGGGACAAGGTACAAGTTAAACTGGCACAAGATCATGCTATACAATCACATACCAATTCGCACACTTTGTATACTAGAACATCCCCAAATATATCCAATGAGGCATCCCCTGGAGGGAGACTGGACACTCAAAGGGATCAGAGAAAAAGTATGGATAACTATAAAACTACTTGTTTATTGGAACAAGAGCAAGAGGAACAAGTGCAACAGCAGGATATCGGGGAATGTCTGCGATCACTGCCAAGCAAAAATATATGGAGGGTTATATTGCCAGATTAGAAAGGACATACAAGGAAGAGCTGAAAGATTTAAAATCTGACATCTCTAACATAGGAGAACGAGTTAATGGGCTGGAGGAAAACCTGGATATATGGATTTCCAGATTTGAATCACAACAACAAATTATAAGCAACCAAGCAGTGATGATACAGGATATGATGTATAAAATAGATGATATGGAAAACAGGAACAAACGTAATAATATACGGATAAGAGGTATACCAGAGACAGTGGAGACACACGATCTCCTACAAATAACAAAGACTATATTGAATGATATAATGAATAAAAGTCCTTAATTTCGAACTAATCATAGATGGAGTATATAGAGTACCCGGTTTTATTTAAAAGAGACGCTACAAGAACCAGAGACACTATATGCCGTCTCCATTACTACACTGATAAAGAAGCCATTTTATAGGCATCAAGAGTCAAGGAATCACTGACATATGACGGACATACAATAAACATGTTTCCAGATCTCTCAAGACAAACACTGATGCTTAGAAGAGCCCTAAAACCTTTATTAGCGATTTTACAGGAAAAAGAGATCGGATATAGATGGGGTTTTCCTTTTTAGCTGATAGCCCACAGAAATGGAAAAATAGCAAAATTCAGGACACCAGGAGATCTACCAGGTTTTTCGGATACTTTGGAACTATTCAGTAGAGCCCAATTTAAGAGGGTTTACTTGTACGGTCAATGTGGGACGTCAAGGGAATGTCCTACATACAAGAAGAAAAGAAATGTACATATGTATGGAGAATAATGTATGAGATGGGATGTGTATGTGATAGTGGGAATGCATTGGAAAGGTCATATATAAAATGTACTACGAACAGTGAAACTATAATTGGGAAATGAATAATTTAGCATTGGGAACTTTTAATGTAAGGGGATTTAATGCACCAGGAAAACATTCACAGGTTTTATATCACTTTCATAATTTTTTTTTTGATATTTTATGTTTACAGGAAACACATTTTAAGAAGGGGGATACCCCTGCTATTAGAGATAGGAACTACACGAAATGGTATCATCGTACACACCCAGACAAAAAAGCAAGACTAGTATCGATAGCAATCCACAAAAATGCACAGATTGAGGTAATAGACACTACTATAGATGAGACGGGGAGATTTGTGTTTGTAAAATTCTCTCTTTTTAAACAAACATATTCACTGGCGAATATATATGCACCGAATAAGGGACAACATAGCTTTTGCACTAGGATACTGAGTAGGTTTGAACAATTTGGGGTAGGTACAAAGTTGGTGATGGGTGACATGAATTTAATTTTCGATAAAAGTCTGGATACTACAGGCAAATCCTCCCCCCAGTAGAGGTATTAAATAGTCTTAAAGATAAAATGAATAATATGAGACTAGTGCACGGATGGCGTGTATTACACCCCACAAAAAAAAAGATTATACTTATTTCTCTCAGGTCCATGGAACATATAGTCGGATAGACCATATCTGGATTCATCAGCGACTATTGGACTATGACCCAGAGATAGAAATGGGCTCTATATTATGGTCAGACCATTCACCAGTGTACTTAAAAATAAAAGCTGAGAATAGAAATAGAGGTATGGGAACTTGGAGATTAAACGATAATTTACTAAAAAACCTAGACTGTAAAAAAAGAGATAAACCTTACTATAAACAATTTAATTAAAGACCACCAAAATGATACTACTTCACACCCCATCCAATGGGAAACCCTAAAATGTGTAGTAAGAGGTATATTTATTAAACATGGAGCCAGATTAAAGAAAGAGAAGGCAAGTAAATTGAAGGGATTATTTAAGAAACTAGAAGAATTGGAGGCAACGAATAAAACGAATGTAACAACAAAATATTCTACTCAACTAAACGAGGTGAGAATATTCTGGTCCAGAATATTCATTTGGAATATTCTGGACCAACAAACATTAATCAATAGAGATAAAAATAAAAAACAATACTATGAAGTAGGTAATAAATGCGGGAGGTCACTAGCTCGGAAAATACATCCAAGAACCCCTAATGCTAATATATTACGAATTAAAGATAGGGAGGGGAATGTAAAACATTCTCCGTCCGCGATAACAGAAACATTTCAAAATTATTATGCCGCATTGTAGTCAATAAGAGGGAAATATGCAGATATGGCAATAAATAAATAAAAAAAAAAAATAAAGAATTATATAACAGAAGCAAATTTGCCTGTAATAGATATCGAGGACGGAGAAATATGAATTTTATATTTTCAGAAAAGGAAATTAAAGAAGCAATATCCACACTACAAATTAGTAAGGCTCCTAGGCCAGATGGGTTTACAGCACGATTTTATAAACAGTTTGAAGAACAGTTAATACCTATCTTTACAAAGACCTGCAACTCAGTTACAGAGAATTGCCCCTTCCCTACACAGACAATGGAAGCGCATATATCTGTGCTTCCTAAACCAGGTAAAGACCTAACAGAATGTGGACATTTTCGTCCAATCTCTCTTATAAATATCGATCTGAAGATTTATGCTAAAGTATTGGCGGCCAGCTTAAAAAAAAGTCCTCCCTCAAATAATTAACCTGGATCAAACTGGATTTGTTCAGGGAAGAGAGGCTAATAGAACTCGCCCAGAAAGAAAATATACCAATGTGTCTTCTGTCAATTGATGCTGAAAAAGCATTTGACAGAGTAAATTGGACCTTTCTTAGGGAATCACTTTTGAAAATGGGATATTTGTATCTAAGGTAATGGCATTATATACACAACCAACTGCAAGAGTAAGGGTGAATGGGGAATTATGCGCCCCGTTTCCAATCTTAAATGGAACCCGGCAGGGATGCCCCCTATCACCCTTACTATATGTCATAGTGATGGAACAACTAGCTGCTACTATAAGACAAAATCCATCAATAAAAAGGTATTCATTCAGCAACACAACAACATAAAATGGCATTATATGCAGATGATTTACTTTTCTTTATAACTTCCCCATTAACAACAATCCCTAATATCATTAAAGAACTAAAGGAATATGGGGACCTGAGCAATTTTCACATAAATATATCCAAGTCAGAATTCCTGAATATATCCCTAATGAATAAAGTAAAACTTAGCATAAAGGAAAGTTATTCATTTAAATGGCAGCCTAATTCTATTGTATACCTGGGTATTAATATCCCTAAGGATCTCAACACACTCTATGATATTAATTACAGAGATTGGTCTGACAAGATTTTTGCTCAATTTAATACGTAGAGTAATATACGAATGTCTTGGATGGGACGAATAAACGTCCTAAAAATGGACATTCTGCCCAAAATCTTGTATAGATTCCAGACAATACCCATATTATTGCCAGATACCTTTTAAAAAAAACTAAGATCAGCAGCAGTGAAATTCGTATGGGTTAACAAAAACCCCCGAATTAGTGTAAACATTTTAACCCCTTCATGACTGAGGCCCTTTTTTCAATTTTTGCACCCATGTTATATTCCACATTTTAGGCCTGAAAATGACGTAAAACCCCCCAACATTATATATTTTCTGAATGCCAAGACCCTATAGATAATCTGTAAACTGGGCATGTTGGGTATCGTTTTACTCGTTGTAACCTCATCTTTTATATTTCATTTAAAAAATGGGTAATTTGTTGTGTTTTGGGGCATTTAATTAAATTTGTCACTAAATTTTGGGGTTTAATAAGGAGTTGCGCTAATATTGCGCAACATAAACATTTTCAACTACCACCATTTTATTCTATAGGGTCTTGGCATTCAGAAAATATATAATGTTGGGGGGTTTTACGTCATTTTCAGGCCTAAAATGTGGAATATAACATGGGTGCAAAAATTGAAAAAAGGGCCTCAGTCATGAAGGGGTTAAAATAACACATAGCTCAGTCATGTCTTCATTCCATCAAGAGAAAAATCATAGTACTATAAGTACTATACCATCTAGATATAAGTACTATCTAGATGGTACAGGTGCCCAGTAGGGATTAATCACATAAACCCAGAGATGTCTGACAGGTGTTGGAGATGTGAAATAGAAGAGGGAACATACTTGCATATCTGGTGGAGTTGTCCCAGGCTACAACCATTCTGGGAGTCAGTGTTTGAAATATATCGCCGTGTGGAGGCAACAAATACTGAAAAGGATCCCCTAATTGCATTATGAACATTGATACCAGTTCCAATAAAAAAAATAAAAAATTATATTTTAAGATTTATGTTGGTAGCCGCTAAAATAAGTATATCACGGGGCTGGAAACTAACAGTCCCACCCTCAATAGAAAACTAGTCAAATACTATAGAAGAAATAAGGTATATGGAAGAACTAAGTGCAAAGGACACAGATAGGAATGATAGTTATAAGAAGATATGGGAGAAATGGGAATCATTTAGACAATCGGAGGAAATAGAGAAAATGCTAAAAGAAGGATAAAGGCAGTAACTGAAAAAAGATCAAGGGGTAATGCATGTATGGCCAAGTAGGAATAAAGAAAATATATGATTATAAAATTATTTAGACATAGTATATGACCTGTATGAATGAAAGACGGAAAGGAATGAAGATGGTTCTCTGGAGAGGAGGGGAAATGGGAAGATGGGATTAAGAAGTGAGGACACGAGGTATATTTAGAAGAAGTAGAAGGGTAAGGCAGTACACATAGGTTATAGAAAAGTAGGTAATTAAATAGTAGTTAGGATACACAATAAAAGTAGGATCACTATAAATAAGGGAAGTGGGGAGGAAGGAACAGGGTTTAAGTTTGTAATAAAAGGGTTTATTGTTTATTGTATATTGTTTAGTTATCACACATGAGGAAAATAATAGAAAAACTATAAGAATGGGAGTTGGAATGTGAGAAGAGAGTGATAGAGGAAGTAAAATATGATGGATGACTAGTGATGGATATTGGAAGTGGGTGAAAGTTGTAGTTATCTCAATTAGAGCTATAGATAATTATTGAAACTGAGAGATAATTTGAAATCAATGTTTATGAATGTTTTGTATAAATGTACTTTTATGGAAAAAAACAATAAAAATATGTTAAATAAAAAAAAAAAAAGGGAAATGACAATATCCCCGCTACAGTTGATAGTGCTTAATTGGACACTTATAGTACCATTCTTATGCTGGCTACAGTGGAATGCATTCTTAAGAAGCCTGTAAGAGCCAAGACCAAACACTGAGCTGGTAGTAGCAACAGGCTTGGGTAATCTGAAACATAAATCCTTACATAACCAATGAAAAGAGCTCTGCAGAAAGGAATGAGTGGAAAGGAAGCAGCTACACCTGATAGTGCAAGGAAGTACCCAATTGAGGGGGCCAACACAAATATCAAGGGAATAACAGGACTCACAACTATGGCGGTCTGCATTGCATGCAGACAAGACCCATTAGTGGACCGTGGGCAGCAGCAAGAGGGGGATAGCATGTAAGGTCAAAGATACCAATAAACTTGAGGGAGCTCCCAAAAATCCATGGCCCGAATGGCCTACTCACCGGAAGTGAGCATTTAGAAACTAGACAAACCTGTGGTGATCCCATGGCGCTGGACAGGAAAGCAAAGCTACAAGAATGGTGGGGATACCACCAGCAGCCGTCAACTACCCTGTTTCCCCGAAAATAAGACCTACCCCGAAATAAAGACCTAGTACCATTTTTGGGAATTGCTAAAATATAAGACCTACCCTGAAAATAAGACCTAGTTGTGACCATTCCTAGGGCCGGTGGTGGCATAAGGGGGAACTTGAAGAGTCGCGGGAGAGAATCAGCTGTGCCAATGAAGCCAGCGCTAGAGGAAGCGAGGCGGCAGCAGAGGGAGCAGAGCCGCATAAGCCAATGCTTCCTCTATAGCGCCGACTCCTGTCACAGGCGGAGTGATACCAAATGCACGCCACCTGTGAGGAATCCATAGTAAAAGTGCGCTTCGCTCATTCTGGTTACCAAATTGCTCTTGGAAAGGTACGGCACCCCTGATTGCCCTGATCACCCTATTCTTAACTTTGCCATTTTGGATTATTTAATTTGGATTTGCATTAACTTTGGATTGTTATAAATAAAAAAATTAAAAATAAGACCTACCCCGAAAATAAGGCCTAGTGTGTTTTTTTGAGCCAAAAAAATATATAAGACAGTGTCTTATTTTCGGGGAAACACGATATGGAATCTTGATTGAAAATTAAGGTTACGAAAAAAAATCCTCAGAATAAGTCTTGAATCAATGGAGCTAAAAGAAAAAAACTCTTCCTTGGCCACTAACAAAAAACTGAAGCATGCTTGAGAGTGGTTATATCCAGGGCTAGAATGCAGTGTTTTGTTTATCAATGTAAATGTAAAGTAAAATACATTATAAGGATCACAGAAAAAAAAAAAAACATGCAGTTAGAACAAAATTTGCAACAACAAGAAAATGCTCAGCTTTTTAGCCTGCGCAAGTTTTTTTAATTCCCCTATGTCGGGGGGAGTGATTCCGCGGCATGCAAGATGCTTAACTTAGGAGCTTAGGTCTGACCGCCCCCTACATACCCCACACCTCAAGTTCCTGAAGTGTTACACACCTGAGTTACCCCACACTTGCCCATCGCACAGACAGGGGTGCACCCGGGGTTTACTCTCCGTTCTCTCACTTACTACTTTCTTCTATCCTTTTTCTTCCTCCTTTAAATTTTAATTTTCCCTTTCTTTTCTTCTCCCCTCCTCTCTTTCCTACCCCTACTAAATTCCCCCCCACCCTCTTTGTTATCCCAAACCCCTTCCTATCTTTGTGATGTGATGATGGGAGACCTGGCCAACCTGGAAGTGATTTCTCTCAACATGAAGGGCATCAATGCACCTGAAAAACGTTCTATAATCTTGGGTGACCTGTCTAAACAGTCGGCCTCCATCGCCCTGCTCCAAGAAACCCACTTCAAACATAATAAGATCCCCAAACACGTTAATCATCACTACCACTCAGCTTTCCACGCCTCCTCTCCATCCAACAAATCCCGGGAGTCTCCATTGTTCTACACAAACAAGTTTCTTTCCAGGCCCAGGGCGAACTCAAAGACCCAGAGGGACGATATCTTGCCTTGAAAGGCTTGATAGGCCAGACCCCCATGACGATAGCAGCAGTGTACTCACCCAACAAGCATCATGCCACATTCCTGAACAGATTCCTCTCTCACCTTCCTGACTTCGCAGAGGGTATGCTGATCGTAGGTGGCAAATTTAATGCCTCACTAGACCCGCTCATAGACACCTCAGACAACAAAAAAATCTTCCTTGCCCTATCGGACCCTCAAGTTCCTGAAAAAGCGCCTGGTTGCCCTACACCTTTGCAACACCTGGAGGACACTCCACCCACTTGACAGAGACTACACTTATTACTAACAAATGCATTCTAAATACTCTCGTATAGACAACATCTTTGTGACACAATCTGACCTCCCCAGAATCACGGCCTCTGTCACCGTCACCTCCCCGACTCTACAACAATCCACATGGCGCCTAAACCCTTCCTTACTAAAGGAGCTTCCCCATGTCACTGCACTCTCCGCGGAATTGAAGGAATACTTTACCTTCAACGCAACAAGAGAGACGTCTCCCATGATCACCTGGTAAGCACACAAATGCTTCGTGAGAGGGAGATTTATCTCCTTGGCAGCCAAATTCAAAAAAGTACAAATGTCACGGATCCAGGACCTCTCATCCAAAATTAGAAACTTAGAAGCGACCCACAAAAGAAACCTTGGCTCAACGTGACTTACAAATGCTGACCGACACTAGACAGGAGCTTCTTCACCTCATGACAGTTAAGACCGGAAGAACTTTAACCTTGCGCACAGGGCACTACTACTCGGGAGGGGACAAATGTGGTAAGCTTCTAGCCAGAGCTGTCCGTGCGAAGAAATTCAGCTCCCATATTCACAGCATTAAGAAATCCCCCACCGAAACAACGCATTCCCCACCTGAGATAGCCTCATGTCTTCAGGAATATTACACCAGACTCTTAAATTTAGATACCGCAACCTTGCCAGCGACTGGAGACACTGACCGATTGACTTGCATCGCCTCATTCTTAACGAAAGCTAACATGCCTAAAGTGGATGCCTTGTTCCTTACAACACTAGACAGCCCCCTAACTGCAGAACTCCACTCCTCCATCAAACAACCTAAACCGGGCACGAGCCCAGGACCAGATGGCCACTCCTCTCAGTATTATAAGTAATTTTCAGAGATTCTACTACCCCACATGCTCTCAGCTTACAATTCCCTGAACCCCGCCCATCAACCTCCACCCCAACACCTCAAAGCACACATCACTGTGATTCCTAAGGAAGGTAATGACCCTCAACTCTGTGCCAGTTATACAGGTGAAACTCGAATAATTAGAATATCGTGCAAAGTTAATTTATTTAACTAATGCAACTTAAAAGGTGAAACTAATATATGAGATAGACTCATTACATGCAAAGCAAGATAATTCACGCCGTGATTTGTCATAATTGTGATGATTATGGCTTACATTTAATGAAAACCCCAAGAACCCCAAATCCACAACCTCAAAAAAGTAGATTATTACATGCAATCAATAAAACAAGGATTGTACATAGAACAATATCGGACCTCTGAAAAGTACAAGCATGCATATGTACTCAGTACTTGGTTTGGGCCCCTTTTGCAGCACTTAATGCAATTACTTTTGCACGATATTCTAATTATTCGAGTTTCACCTGTAGGCCCATTTCTTTGCTAAATGTAGATTTGAAGGTCTTCATGAGAGCCCTGTTGAACCGCCTTCTCCCGCTACTGCCCGATCTGGTGTCTGCCAAACAGGTAGGGTTTATCTAGAGAAGCCAAAGACAGTACTATGAGAGCACCCAACCTTATGAATTGGATACAGCCACGGAAGCTTGAGATGTTGGTACGGTCGATGGACCCGGAGAAGGCGTTCGACAGGGTGGCATGGGACTTTATGTTTGAAGTCCTCCGACATATAGGTTTGAGGGATCGTGTCCTACACTGGATACACTCCATCTATTCTGTCCCCAGGGCAAGAACGATGGGCTGCTTATCGGACGGCTTCCCGATTTCTAATGGGACCCGCCAAGGTTGCCCGCTGTCCCCCACGCTCTTTGTTCTGGCCCTGGAAGCGTTCATTAGATTAGTTCAAGCGGACAATACTGTCCATGGCATCACAGTAGGTACCACGGAACACAAAACAATGGCATACGCGGACGACTTAATATTCTTCCTCTCGGACCCCCTGTCCTCCCTGCCAAACCTGATGTCTATATTTGGCTTATATAGCTCACTGTCCAACCTTAAAATAAACTTTACAAAATCCGAAATTATGCCCCTCAACCTGCCCTACACCACCACGCTACAACTCCAATCGTCCTTCTCCTTCCTATGGCGCCCCACCCACATACAGTACCTAGATATTAAAATTGGCCTCGGACCTATCCCTCCTCGAACTATGCAGCACTACAAGAAACTATTTGTAAAGACCATAGGAATTGGCGAACGCACACCTTTTCCTGGTTTGGCCATACGGCCTTACTTAAAATGAACATGCTTCCCAAACTCTTATACTTTTTCCAGACCGTGCTCATTCTTCCACCAGTTAGACACCATTTTCTCCTCTTTCGTGTGGAACGAAAAACATCCACGTCTATCCAGGCCCCTTCTCAAAACACCCAAACATGGCCTAGTTTTCCCTGACGTACACACATATTACAAGGCTGCACACCTCGCCAGAGCGCTGCATGGGCACCTACAAACTACCAGTAGGCTGTGGGTATCATTGGAACAGAAGATATCCGGTATCCCCCTATCGTCTATGGTATGGCTAAGAGACGCGTTATGGCCGCCAGCGGTGAGGACTCAACCTCCCATAGGAGCGACCCTTGACGTCTTCTCCTTGATGTGACGTCTCAACACCCTTACCTCCCTACATAGCCCTATGGAACCTCTGACAAACACAACCGAGATTTTCCTCCAGGTGTCACCAAGGACTTTATATCACACTGGTCCCAAGAGCCGTCCCCAAGAGCACAGCTTAAATCCCACACATTCCTCTCCAAAATGAACTCTTGGGCCTCACGAAACAAGGATCGCTCTCCTGGTGGATATACTTCCAGGTGCGACAATTTCTGATGTCTCCAGAATGTAAGCCTTCCTACTCCAGGACCCTCACTCCTTTTGAGAGACTCTGCTCAGGAAGTGGCCCAACAGGACACTTAATCTCATGGCTGTTTAATATCGTTAGAGACAACACCACCCCACATTCGCCTTACTTTCGCACCAAGTGGGAGCGAATTCTCAATACAGCTTTAACCAAAAGTTCTTGGTCTAAGATTTGCACAGCAGCACACAAATGCACCATCAACAGCAGAATGCAAGAAACAAACTTTAAATTACTAACTTTCTGATACAGGACCCTGCACTTACTGCACCACATGTACCTGGCAGTATCACCGTACTGCTGGAGATGCCACACAGGTGAGGGCACCCTTGCACACATCTTCTGGTCCTGTCCCCGCATACAGCCCTTTTGGAGACATGTACATGAAGCAATCCGAAAGATCACAGGCACTGCGTTACCCTTCACCCTCACAGTTTCCCTCCTACATTGGGAACCTGACACCCCCATGGGGGCACTTAAATCGCTACACAGACACCTCATCAATGCAGCGGGCACAATCATCCCCCGCCACTGGCGACAGGACCACACACCCACAATACGTGAATGGCTCATACAAGTTGGACACGTATACGAGATGGAAGAGCTACTTGCCACTAGACCGGACACCCTAGATAACTTCAGAATGATGTGGGCCTGCTGGACCTACTTCATTGGTACTGATGACTTTACTGAATTGCAACGCAGTGGATAATAACTGGAAGAAATCGTGGTACCCTCATACGAAACTGCCACATTTATCCCCAACTGTGGCCTGAGGAACCCGACTGAGAACTCACTGACAATACAATTATCTTGTGATTACCATCTGCTGATATGTTCGTCTCTATTTTTCTTCCTTTTCTATATTCTCCGATTGCCATGGTTAGAAATTCAACTGTTAGGCACTTCACTGTACATGATCTGAACCAGCGATCGAGTTTATTGTATCACTTTGTATTCCTAACAAAATTTCAATAAAAAATCATTTGAAACAACAACAAAAAATTCCCCTATGTCAAAGAACACAGAGAATTTTGCTTTCTTTGTTAGAGGTGTAAATACATACTATTTGCCCAACTTTGTACACTCACTGGATATTGTATGCCATATTTATGGTGCACCAAAAACTTGACATTTGCTGCACTTTCAGAATTCTACCAATGCAGTCAGAAATAAAATACATACGCTCAAAATGTAATCTGACATTTGAGTATGTCTGGAAGCTATAGATGTTTTACTAGGGGTAAACTAGTTTTCTGCAACTACTCTACTTCCTCAAGAAAGACTACTTAATCTGATTTTCATCTCTCTTACAACCACCTGTGTGATTAGGAAGCATCACAAACCAAACCATACCATTCTGATGATTTCAAGTTACCATATGCCAGGGACTTATTTTTTTCTATGAGAAGACCGACCAGAGTGATATGTCTTTCTATAGTATGGAATTATTATTATTATACAGGATTTATATAGCGCCAATAGTTTGCACAGTGCTTTACAATATAAGGAAGACATTACAGTCACAATACAAATTAAGACAAGATGGTAAGGAGGGCCCTGCCCGTGAGGGCTTACAATTTAAAAGGAAGGGGCAAGTGATACATGAGGAGGTAGCTGCGCGGGGATGATTGTTTGAGAAAGTGATTGTTCAGTGGTTAGGGTGAGGTGGGAACGGCTTCCCTGAAGAGATGAGCCTAAAGGCAGTCAGTGTGGGAGATAGACGGACAGGTTGGGGTAGAGAGTTCCATAGGATGGGACACACTCTAGTGAAGTCCTGGAGGCAAGCATGGGAGGAGTTGATGACGGAGCTGGAAAGCAGGAGGTCTTGTGAAGAGCGGAGGGGACGGTTAGGGTAATACTTTGAGACCAGGTTAGAGATATAGCCGGGGCCAGAGTTGTGGATGGCTTTGTACGCGGTTGTTAATATTTTGAATTGTATCCTTTGGGCTATAGGAAGCCAGTG